>NC_043712.1:83419149-83563984 GCF_006229205.1 Suricata suricatta
CGCTCCCCACGGGCCAGGCCGCTGCCGTCGCCGCGGGGGGAGGAAACGCGAGGCGGCCCCCGTCCGCGGAAGGCGTGGAGGGTGGGGTGACTCACACCTGCCCGGGAGAGCGCCCCGTTGGTCTCCGACCTCCCCCGCCCCGAGACGGGGCGCTCGCCCCTCCTGCAGGCCGGCCGGACCGGGAGCCGAGCCGAGCCCGCGGTCCTGTTGACCACCTGCCCGGAGGGTCCGGGGGTTCCGGCTGTGTGGACGGACGCAGGGCTTCCGCGGGGATGACGGATGCGGTTCGCTCCCCGCGGCCCCCTTCCCCCGGGCCTGCCCGCGCCCCAGACCCCCAGCCCGGGCAGCTAGGCCGCCTCCCAGAAGCAGAGCCTCAGGAGGTCCGCTTTCGAGGCTTCGTTTTTGCACCCGCAAAATCAGGGATTGGGGCCGACATAACCCCCCAGTGCCAAAATAATGATAGCGACCGTCGCTGAGCTCTGACACTGCCCCAGAGGTTGTGCTTAGCATTTTACATGCATCATCTCATTTAATCTTCACTGCACCCCTGGCAGGTACGACATAATCGCATTTTGGGGAAAACAGGCCCAGAGTCTCAATGGTCAGTGGTTTTAATGCCACCGCTCGGTGTCATGGAATATTAGATGAGGGTAGTTGAGGAAGCGACTCTATTTCAACAATAGGCCGAAGAAAGTCCCACTGCCCTGTAACCTCGTAAGGACTGACCAGAGGCTCACACTCCTGGGTTACACTGTCCTGGTGAACAGTGCTGAGCACTGGGCTCAGCCTCAAAGGTTTCCGGACCCGCTGTGGTGGCGGGCAGACTCCCCTGGGAGACTGAGGCAGAGGACAGTGCGGTGCCCAACAGCCGTTAAGCCCTCCAGATTTAGGATCATAATGTTGACATCCACGTGGAAAATAGGGTGTGCGGCCCAGCTGGAGGAAAAATAAATACGAATATGCGTTTCTATTACATTGGCAGGTGTAAATCCTCCCTTCGCCTGACGGCGTGCTGGGCACTTTGCTCACACCACCCAGCACCGAAAAGCTTTGCTCTTGGGGTTCTGATATTGCCCTGCGCCTGAGCCTTCCCTGGCTGGCAGCTCCTGCTTCTTCACTGCTGAGAAGTGAGCACAGTTGGAGTGGCCTTACCCACCCGTTTAATTGACTGCTTTCAATCTGCAGCCCAGAAAACCACATAATGACGCTTGTGCAAAACTGTGTCCCAAGAGTATAAATAGGTACTTTGAGGAACTCTTTTAAAAAAAAAAAAAAGTGTGACCTTTCTGTGAGGGCATTGGAACATCAGGTTTAAGCTGTTAGGGACTTTTTTTTTTTTTTTTTTTGGTATCAACTTGATGTGGCCTTTTCCTGAGTTAGGAATCAATACGTTTAAGTGAGTTCTTAAAAAGTTGGGATTTGGAATATTTTTCCATGTTAGGATAATAGATGATAGGGCTTCTTACGCCATTTGGGAGGTTCTGTAATGTGAAATGTTCGATGTTACCACCAAACTGAATCAAATAACCAGGCTACCGGTCCAAGCTCTAGATTCAGAAACATGCTGGAGTTTATCTGGATGTATTGTTTTGTGCTCTAACTAGTTAAGAAAGGACCCAAAAATCCCTTTACCTCTGGTCAGTTCTCATAGGATCTTTTTGGTCATTGTTAAGCATAGGTGCCTTTTCACATATGTTGTACATATAGTTCTGAAATAAATTACGGGGGTCCCTGGGTGGCTCTGTCGGTTGAGCGTCGGACTCTTGGTTTAGGCTCAGGTCTTGATCTCAAGGGTTCATGAGTTCGAGTCCCGCATCAGGCCTCTCACTGTCAGTGCAAAGCCTGCTTAGTGCAAAGCCTTCTCTTTCTCTCTCTCTCTGTTCCATTCCTTGACAAATGCAGTAAAATGCCCGTGCAATCACTGTTTGTTGAGTATCTAAAATGGGCCAGACCAGGGTGCCTGAGTGGCTTAGTCTGTTAAGCATCTGACTTCAGCTCAGGTCATGATTTCACAGCTGGTGAGTTCGAGCCCTGTGTCGGGCTCTGTGCTGACAGCTCAGAGCCTAGAGCTGCTTCTGATTCTGTGTCTCCCTCTCTCTGTGTCCCTTCCCTCTAATACCCTGTCTCTCAAAAACAAATACATTTTTTAAAATTTTAAAATAATAAATAAAATGAGCTAGACATGGTTCTTGTCTATAAAATGCTCAGTATCTGTGAAGTTAAGATGTTGTGGCCTTTGAACTTGGACTGTTTTTGCTCTCATTTTCGACTGATTGGCAGAGACAACACTTAACGCATTTGTATCTGCACCACTTGAAAAGTATGAAGCCCGGAATATGTACAGATGAATACATTATAAATCACTCTTAAGGGTGAATTTTCTTTTCAATATTGTCTATTAGGTGATTTCCTTCTGTTGAGATCTGCTGCCTGTTGAAAAACTAAGAAACAGACATAAATGCTTGTAAAAGGAAAAGCTGCATATGAAAAAATAAAATACTGAAATGGGATAAGGTTTACTTGTGACAAACTCTGAGAGTCTTGAAAATGAACCTATCGGTCTATGACACCTTACTCCTGAATTTGTGGTGAAACTGTATGAAGCAGAAACCGTTCCTGTTTTAAACTTTTCACTTGATTTTAATATCTAATTTTCTTCAGTTAGGGGACACCTGGAGTCTTAATTATCACCTGTGAAATGAATAGTTTCATTTCAACCAGTATTTATTGAGTCCTTATGATATGCAGGCCACTGGGGAATTAGACTCCTAGATTACTAATTGCCTTTACTCGATCTGAGATTCTGAGGATATATGACTTACCAGTAATGATAGAGAATGGTAAAGGGCAAAGTAACTCAAAAACATCAATAATCTGCTACTGTTCTCTGGAGAAGCCCCAAATCTACCCATCCCCACCCAAAATATATTTAGGTATTAAAACCATTGCAGGGCACCTAGGTGGCTCAATCAGTTAAGCATCTGGCTCTTGATTTCAGCTCAGGTCACGATGTCACAGTTGTGAGATCGAGCCCGTGTTGGGCTCTGCCTTGACAGTATGGAGCCTGCTTGGGATTCACTCTGCATTTCTGTCCCTCCCTGGCTAGTGCTTACGTGCGCACGCTCTCTTTCTCTCACTCTCTCGAAATAAATAAATAAACCTTAAAAAAACTGCAGTGTTTTCTCTTCTGGTAGACTGGTCTTTCTAATTGTGTTTTAAGTAATACAAACCAGGTGTTTTCTCAGCAGTTCTGAGGTATGTCCATCCTTATATATAACCAGGAATTAAATTTTTACCCCAACACAGAAAGATGGTAATAGAATCCTAAGTTGACTAACTTTTCTCAAGACCAAAATACACACATGCAGCTCCTTCCTTCACTTCATGCAGAATGTCAAATATAATTGCAACATTAAAAACCAATACTTGGAAACAGCCCAAATGTCTAGCAGTAAGAGGATGGAAAACAAACTGTGATGCCTTCATACAGTGGAATACCACGGAGCAGTTAAAAGAAACTGATTCATGAGACATAACACAACATGGATAACTCAAAAACATGTTCAGCAGGGCGCCTGGGGGCTGAGTCAGTTGAGCATCTGACTTCAGCTCAGGTCATGATCTCATGGTTCGTGGGTTCAGGCCCTGCATAGGGCTCTGTACTGACGGCTCAGAGCCTGGAACTTGCTTCAGATTCTGTGTCTCCCTCTCCCTCTGCCCCTCCACCGCTTGCACTCTGTCTCTCTCTCTCTCCAAAATGAATAAACATTAAAAAAAAAAAAGAAACATGTTCAGCATAAGAAGTCAAGCACTAAGGGTGAATCCATTTATGGGAAGTCCAAGAACGGGGAAAACTAATATGTATTTAGGGTTTCTCAGAAATGGCACTGGGATTTACCACAACAGCACGGAAGAGAACTACCAAAAGTGATGGAAATATTCTGCACTGTCCCACATGGTAACCATGTGCCTCGAATGGCTATTAAAATCTCATCGTAAATAAAATTAAAATTTTTAGTTCAGCTCTGCAGTCACACTGCAACATTTTAGGTACTCAGTAGCCACAGTTGGCTGGCAGCCACCAGATTGGATCCTACAAGTATAGACTGTTCCTATTGCAGAACTTCTACTAGAGAGTGCTGTTCTAGATTTTGTGTTACATAGTATTTTTATGTGCCGTGTGCATAGTACATATGCCTTATATGTGGATAATAGCTGCCCCCAAGCCCCAGAAATCACTATTAGACATATTTATTACTGTATTACCTACCTATCTGAACCCACTTTTGACATTTCATTCAACACTGCAGAGAAAACGATAAGTAATCGATAGGAAAATTATCCTTGGCAAATTTTCAAAAATGTGTTCAATGTGACCATACGGTAGACAAGGTTGATTTGCCACTCAAAGAAATGAGTTCTGCCACATTATGATTCCGAATACATCTAGAAGCCAAAGGAGTTGCTTTTGAGGCCTTAAGTGAATAAATGCTAGATGAATAAAGATTTTTTTTCCTATTTCCCTATTGGAATGGAAATGTCTTAAACATGTTGATTATCATATAATCTTATTCTAAGGTAACATTAGGAGTATTTGAGAGATTTGATGCTAATTCTATGACCAGATTGAGAAAGTTATGTAACTCTTTAAGTAACAGTTAAGACTTAGTGCTTTTGGAGGGTAAAAATAGGCTCGTAAATCAAGGATTGAATGATCCCAACTCTAAGATTCTATTTTTCATGGGTTTTCATGACACACCAGATGAATCGGTTTAAAATATAAACATATATGTTCTTGTAATACTTTGTGAATTTAGGAAATTTTTTGGTGGAGTAAATACTATAAATAAAGTTAATAGATACTTCCACCGCCAGCATTTCTTAACCTTATGAACTGCTGGTATATTTTTACAAGATAATGAACTTGAATTGTGCTAGAGATTAATTCGTATAACTTAATCAGCAATTAACGTCAATAATGTATGCTGGAAAGTATTTTTACTCCATTATTATCAAAAGTTCTTTATTAAAAATGTGATTTTATTTGATCCAGTCTTTAAGTGGCAAAGAAATGCTTTTTAAGTGGGTTCTGTCTCTCCCTTTATTTTTTTCCCCCTTCAATGTACTGTACAGTCTGGAAAAAAAAAACATCTCCCAAATTCCTTTAGGGCCATTATTCCTATTTTAAGTATACTTAAAGTATCGTCCCTGGAACACATGAAAATCCCACCCTCCCCCAGCCAACATCACAGCACATTATAAAGCCAGTACTTGTGTCAACAGTTAAAGTGTATGACTGAATTTTTTTCATCCTTATGTTTTTCTTTACCAACTTACCTCAGCCACTGCTTAAGAAAAAAATAAATCACAGATTCAAGTTACAGGAATTTGTCTCTCAATGCTGTTTTGTTTTGAACAAGAGAATTTATGTGCATGGAATATTTTTTCCAAAAATTTTGTTTTGCTTATAAACATTTTTTTTAGTTTATTTGTTTATTTTTAAGAGAGAGAGAGCACAGGCAGGAAAGGGGAAAACAGATGCAGACTTAGACAACCCAACCAGGCTCTACACTGTCAGCACAGAGCCCAACATGGGGCTCCAACTCATAAACGGTGAGATCATGACCTGAGCTGAAATAAAAAATCGAGACTCTTACCTGACTGAGCCACTTAGTTGCCCCTACTCACATTTTTATTTTGAGGGACAGAGAACACAAAAATATACATTGTACAGCGAAACATTTAAAACACCTCCAAGCACTGTCTGAAATGTCATCTAGAATTTTCTTCCACAAAAAAGATTAAAGTTGGGGCACCTGTGTAGCTCAGTTGGTTGGGCAACGGACTTGGGCTCAGATCGTGGTCTCACAGTTCATAGGTTCAAGCCCCGCATCGAGCTCTGTGCTGACAGCTCAGAGCCTGGAGCCTGCTTTGGATTCTGTGTCTCCCTCTCTCTCTGCCCTTCCCTGGCTTGCATTCTGCCTGTCTCTCAAAAATAAATAAACACTAAAAAAAATTTGTTCTAAGAGATTACAGTCATTTTAAGATTCATAGAGTGGAAAGTACTTATTAGAATTTGGTTTTGGAGACCTCCAGTCATGTCATATCAAACATATTAAAATGCACTCATATCACATAAAATATAGATAACTAAGAATTGAGTTACAAATGACATATGGTAAGTTTGTAGACATCTAATTAAGTATTTGTTCATCCCGATTCACAGCTTTCTTTTCATATTTTGAAGTCAATGTTTAGGATTACCAACATTTTCAGAGAAGCTTGAAAAAAATGTGTAAGTCCTGAATATAGTACTTGATGAATAAAATGGCCCTGAAATACACAGCAGGAAAACTGAATTTAAAACAATTTGCCTCTTAATTTGTTTTTTGTTCTTCCTGTGGGGGGTGGAGGGAGTGTTAATTAACCAAAAAATACGGAAATCCACTGAGATAACAAACTGACAGTGAACTTTGGATACTAGTTTCATAAAAGTGAGAAAAAACTAATACACTCAAGAAATAGAAAAATTATTTCTAAGATGACTTAAGTGCATTTGAACTCAGTACCCTAAATTGAAACACAATTTTTACTTCATTATAAAATTACACATAAAAATCAAGACAATTGGATTTACATTACTGTGGAATACCCTGTTTGTAGCTTCTAATGTGTGACACCATAATTACAGACTTCTTATTAAATGTGATATCATTCTTCACCCAGAAGAAGTAACCCTTAAAGAAAGAACACTAATTTGTTTGAAGATTGATGAAAGGGAAGAAACATGAATGTGAATAATTTAAAGTGATAGATAAAAAATCTGACAAGGGACTTTTCATAGGATTACATATGCCTATTTTTGAAAGTGAATAATTTTTTTAAGATTACATTCTTCCTGAAATCAAATCAAAAAGATAAAAAGTAAAATCGCGTAAAATAACCATGTCATTTTCTTTCAAGTCAGTGCTGATTCAGTGACCCAACAATGTTAACACAAAGCTCTGCGTTTCAGGAAGAGCCGGAAGATACATCAGCTTCTCAGGAACCCGCTACAGAGATGCGGCAGAACCGAACGACAGATAAGTAAGAAGGGCTGACACGGAGTTTATTTGAGTAGGCATTCTCACTTCCTTGGTAAACCAGGGAAGTAGCCAATATAAATAAAAGTAACTCTCAGAAGAATGTTTTTAAGTTAACTGTGTTGTATGACCATAACATTATAACTTATGAACTCTTCTTGTGCGCACGCACGCACACACACACACACCCACACCCACACACACCACAGTGCTACATTTGGCAATCATCTTTGAGACACAAATATCCTAAAAGTTTATCGTAGACTTCAAAAGATACAATGTCTACCTGTCAGAAACAGGGAAGATAGGCTGGGGATTGTAACACTTTTGGAAAAGGAAGTTAACACAAACATAAAGATCCACAGACATCCTTAATCTGAAGCCAACGATAATGAAGCATTGCAAATGTGAGAGAAGGAAAAAATGTAACCAGAAAATACCATCAACTGAGATGGTTACTAGGGTCTTTTTAAAAAATATTATGGCTTGTGGTTTGATTTGCTCTGCTTGTTTTTGGGTTTGGGTTTGGGTTTGGGTTTTCATTTGTGGAGAATGAGCCAACAAGGAACTCTGAGGGAAGTACTAGAGAGGCAAGATGTAGGTAAGACTTGGAGTAGCGCTCTAACCAGCATGAGTGAGACACACACTCTGAAAACCAGTAGGAAGGAAATACACTATGCAAGAGTTTCTGAGCATGAAAGATACTCAGTTCCCAGATATTTATTCAGGACATCCTATATATGCTTTAGGAGCTCCAGTGTGCACTTTGAGGGAAGGGGGGAAAGCAGGCAGAGAACAGGGAGAAAGGAAGACACCAAAGAACTTACGATGAGCGTTCCTCCCTGTACCACCTATCTTTTATTTGTTCCTCAGGGTCCCTGTTCTCTGCCCCCCGTTCTAGAAGGCTGACCTTCATGGCCACCGTGTTGGAGTCCCATGCTTTCTGGTTCCCATCCGTGGGCAGCGTTGGCAGGAGACTGCCGTCAGGGAGGAGACTGAGGTCTGGGTTTCCTCCCTACTACATCGTTGCTTCGAAATAGCTGTATCCCTTGACTAAACATCCTGATAAAGCCTCCTTCCCCGTGTGCCTTTGGTGTAGGGACGGCCACCATAACTGCCCCACGGCTGCCTTGGTCAATGCACCATCCAGTCTGGCTCCCCTACACCCACCAAGTCCTCTGTCCTTTAAGTCTCCTCAAATTGTCTTCTTTCTCATGTGTGCTCTGTTTCTGCTGCTGCTTCTTCTTTTCTTAAGATTATTTATTTATTTTGAGAGCGAGAACAAAGAGAACGTGTCCAAGTGGGGAAGAGGGAGAGAGAGAGAATCCCAAACAGGCTCTGCGCTGTCAGCACAGCACCCGACATGGGGCTCGAACCCACAAACCACAAGATCATGATCTGAGCTGAAGTCAGAAGCTTTACTGACTGAGCCACCCACGCGCCCCAGTCTAATCCTGTCTTTATAAGGACACCAGTCATCCTAGATTAGGGCTCACCTCAATCAACTCGTTTTAACTGGAGCCTGTCCCCAGATACAGTCACATTCTGAGATAGTGGGAGTCAGGGCTTCAATATTATGAATTGTAGGGTGGGGGTAGACAAATCGGCACATAAAAGACTAGTAGAAAAAGAAAGACGTGGAATAAATTAGAAAATAATCTCGAGATTAGGAGTACAGTATAAATATAAGGGTAGTATTACATTTTGAGGAGAACATTAGAAAGGGGAAAAGAGATGGGAAAATGAGCACTGTTTTATAAATAAATGCCAATGTCAGCAGCACGGTGGAGTAGAGACACACACACAGAAACCACATGAGCTACGAAGAACCATCCCGTCTGGAGACTGGCCTGGGAGCCATCTAGGTACCAAAGTAACAATAATAGCTACCATTTATGAAGCACTCGGATAGATGGTTAGTTATCTTTCCCCCTTCCTCTGTCATCACAGAATTAGTCTTGGGTTTTCTGGAACCTCTTCCACAAAACTACCATTCAGACTTGCATTTCCAGTCTCACCTAAAACCAGATGAGGAACTATAAATTCTAATCAGTAGGATGTATTCAGAAGCATTCATGGGGCCCCTGCTAAGAAATCTTCACTTTGCTGGCTTTGCCCTTCTATCCTTGATTCCCTTCTCCACCCCACTGCTTAGAACAAGGACACCCCAAACCTGGATGAAGCCAAACACATGGGCCACAGAATAGAAGACTACGTCCACACTGACTTGTGAGGCCACTATACTGCCCGGTATTATCTACGGAGGAGGAAAAAACAAAAATGACAGCCATCTAGCCAACTAGCTGAAGTGAATCCTCATTAACACAAGTGTTTTCCATGTGCTAGATACTGTTCTCTGTTTCTTACATGGATTACTTTGAATAATCCTGTTACCAATTATTTATTAGGTACTATTAATATTCTCCATTAAAAAAAGAGATTAAATTTCCCCCAAACAACACACCTGTGGCATTTAGGATTTAAACGAGACTAAGAATCTGGTCACTATGCTGAAAACCGCCTTCCCCTAGACTGATCTTACACCCAAGGGCCCCCCTTATGGGGAATACGATTGTTTTTGAAACCTACGGCCTAAAGAAGAGATTCCCATTTGATTCTGCAACGGCGCTACACCGTCCATGAAAGGAGGGAAAGCAAAAGGGAATGAAAACCTTTGGCAAAATTTTCTACACACCCATCACCTCATTTCACTGCTTCTTTCAGCCTAACGTGTGCACAGCTCTGTTTACCCACAGTGTCCAGGTCACCCAGCGTGTCTCTTTTTAAATTTAATTTTTTAAAACTTTACTTTGGAGCCTCTTGTGAAGCTCTGTAAAATGTAAGATGCATCTGCTTTGTACTTATCGGCCTGTGATCAGTTCCAAAGGGCAGGAAGGTGTTTTAGATCCGAGCCACAAAGGACCTTCGCCTCGGCCATATTCCGCAGGAGCCCTTCTCGGAACCCCAGCTGGGATAATCTTTGGTGCAATCCGGGGGCCACTTCTGCACTTAATTGTCAGATTTCTCTTGAGAAAGACTCAGCTCTCAGTCAGGAGTCACTCCTTGTGGTGACAGCCCTGTTGTACTCCGTTTAGCAGCAGGAGACCCTTTAAGAGTGTTACTGGGCTTTGTTAAACCCTCTCTTAGAGAAACTGGAGAGAAAAGGATTTTAAGGGCATCTTGATTTTTTTTTTCTTAATGTTTGGAAAGAGGAAAAAACTGGACCGGGGAGATTGTTCTATTCCCTTCCCATCTGGCCACATAGAAGGCTTCAGAAAGGCCACTGGATCCACTCGGAGGATATTAACCACTATAATTCCATAAAGAAATAATGCAACAAATAGGGGACCATTTATCCACTTGCAGTAAGAGGTTCTGAAGGCAGAACACAGAAGGCAAAGGACCTGTGATGTCTCTCACGCAATTTGTTTTCAGGCTGCAGATAGTTCTGATCCTTAAGAAGAGCGTTATTAACATGGGACTGTGAAATGAATCTATCCCGGACCCGACTATGGTGTTTAATTTCTTCTCCTTCTAACCAATTTCTCCAGCTAACAGACATTTGTAAAGTACATTCACACTCCATATTATGCCATCTTGGGGTAGAAATAAATGCATATTCCTTTTTTATTTTAAACAGCTTTCTTGAGGTATAATTCACATAGAGTATAATTCAACCATTTAAGTGTACAATTAGATACACTCTAGCAATGCATGCACACGTGTAGCCATGGCCATAAATAAGCTATGCAACATTTCTGTTACATTAAAGTTTCTTTGCAGTTCTTTATAGTCAATCATCTCTCACCCCCCACACCTCACTGCTACCTGTGGCCCCAGGAAAACTTTGATCTGATGTCATTACATTTTCCCTTTACTAGAATAGCGTATAAATGGAAACATACAATATTTAAAGTTTTGGAGTTTTCTTTCTTTTTTCTTTTTTGGTCTGGCTTCTTTCACTTGTCAGGATATTTTTGAGATTAATCCACACTTTGTGTGTCTCATTTATTTTACTGCTGAGGAGTGTTCCATTGTATGGACAGATCACAATTAGTTTTCTGATTTTTGCTATTATAACTAATGCTGCCATGAGCATTCGTGTGTAAGCGTTCTTGTGGACAGATGTTTTCATTGCACTTGGGTAGATACCTAGGAGTGAAATTTCGGTGTCATGGTGAGTGTATGTTTTCACTTTTAAGAAATTGTTAGAGGGGCGCCTGGGTGGCTCAGTCGGTTAAGCCTCTGACTTCGGCTCAGGTCAGATCTCACGTTCATGGGGTCGAGCCCCGCGTCAGGCTCTGTGCTGATAGCTAGCTCAGAGCCTGGAGCCTGCTTCCAGTTCTGTGTCCTTCTCTCTCTGCCCCTTCCCCTCTCATGCTCTATCTCTCTCTGTATCAAAA
This sequence comes from Suricata suricatta, assembly GCF_006229205.1. Classification (NCBI taxonomy): domain Eukaryota; kingdom Metazoa; phylum Chordata; class Mammalia; order Carnivora; family Herpestidae; genus Suricata; species Suricata suricatta. Next base: position 83,430,635 of record NC_043712.1, read on the forward strand.
ATAAATAAAACATTTAAAAAAATTAAAAAAAAGAAATTGTTAGAATGCTTCCTATGTTCCTTTATCATTTTGTATGCCCAGCAGAAATGTCTGAGGATTCTAGCTACTCGACCGCCTTGCCAACCCTGTTGACAACAATTAATATGCCTTTTCAATTTTAGTTCTTCTAATGCATGTGCAGTACTAATCTCTTTGTGGTTTTAATTTGTGTTCCTCTAATGACTAGTAATGTTGAGCATTTTTTCATGTGCTTGCTGCCCATGTGCATATCCTCTTTGTGAAATACCTGTTTATGTTTTGTTTATTGTTGACTTGCTTATTTTCTTACTGAGTTACAAGAGTTCTTAACATAGTTTGGATGTAGCTCCCTTGTCCCAAGTATTTCTAAAATACTTCTCAAATATATACCTTTTCGTTTCCTTAAAGTTATCTTCCCAAAGAGCAAAAGAGTTTGGAGAGCCTGGGTGGCTCAGTTCTTTAAGCATCTGACTCTTGATTTCAGCTCAGGTCATGATCTCACAGCTCATGAGTTCGAGCCCCCGGTCAGGCTCTGTGCTGACAGTGCAGTGCAGGGCCTGGTTGGGATTCTGTATGTCCCTCTCTCTCTGCCCACCCCCGGTCCCCAGTCTGTCTCAAAAATAAACAAATAAAAACATTTTTTTAAAAGAGCAAAAGAGTTTAATTTTGATGAAGTCTTATCTATCAATATTGTATTTTGTGGTTTGTGCCTTTATCTAAGAATTCTTTGCCTAATGCAAGATCACTTGATTTTTCTCCTATTAACAATACTTTATGATTCTAGCTCTTAAGGTTAGGTCCTTGAGACATTTTGAATTAATTTTTTGTGTAGGATGTGGAGTAAGGGTTAAGGTTCACAATATCCAATTGTTCCTATACCATTTGTTAAAAAGACTATCCTTCTCCACTGAATTTCCTTTCTACTTTTATTGAAATCAGTGACGCAGACATGTGTGTGTCTGCCTTGGGATTCTGTTTTCTTCCATTGGTATGTTTGTCTGTCTTTACCCCCATACCACATTACCTTCATTACTATAACTTCATAATAAATTTGAAATCTGGTATCATTAACCCTCCACTTCTGCTCTTTTTCAAAGTTGGTTTGGATATTCTAGGTCCTTTGCATTTCCATGTGAATTTTAGAATCAACCTGTCAGGGATGCCTGGATGGCTCAGTCGGTTAAGAGTCCGACTTCGGCTCAGGTCATGATCTCATGGTTTGTGAGTTCACACCCTGCGTCAGGCTCTGTGCTGACAGCTCAGAACCTGGAGCCTGCTTCAGATTCTGTGCGTCTCCCTCTCTCTCTGCCCCTCCCCCATTCATGCTCTGTTTCCCTCTGTCTCAATAATAAACATAAAAAAAATTTTAGAATCAACCTGTCAATTTCTACAAAAAGGCTTGCTGGGATTGACGTTGGCATTGCACTGAATCCATAGATCAATCCAGTGTGAACTGACGTCTTAATAGCAGACAGTCTTCTGACCCATGGGAAAGACATATCTTTCCTATTATTTAGGTATTCTTTAATTTCTCTCAGGAATGTTTTTTCATTTTTTATAGATAGGTTTTCTATGCCTTTGTCAGATTTATCCGTAAGCATATCGTAATGTTTGATGCTATTGTAAATAATATTGTTTCTAAATTCCTTTTGTTCATTGCCGCTGTAGAGAAATGTAATTGATTGTTGGTATTGATCTTACATCCTGATCCGTTGTCAAAGTGTCACTTAGTCCTGGCAGCATATTTGTCGATTCCATCACATAGTCTATGTAGAGACTCATGTTGACTGTGAATCAAGACCACTTTATTTCTACCTTTACAAACAGTATGACTTCCTGTCCTAATCCCCCCTCGCCACTAAGTTCTCAGAGATAAACACTGTTAATAATTTCTGGTTGTAGTTCCTCTGGGAGTTCAAATTTAAATAGCATCTGTTGATACTCTACAATGAAAGATGCAAAGTTTACCCTATTTTTCCCCTCCTTCATCCTGCTTTTCTCCCTGACTCCGATTTTTCAAATTACATTATGCTTTTACATTGTCTAGATTTTTAACAATTTTTCTTTCCATTGCTGATCATACAGTGGGGTATGTAAGCTGAATAAATGTTTTTCAGTGAATGCCTAAGAATTCTGGATGAAGTATTTTAAAATAGCTTATTAAATGCATTCCTGAGCTGGCAAGAAAGTAGGGGAAATTCTTAGACTTAGGAAGGAACAAAAGCCCCTATCAAAAAAAGTAAAACCAGTGTTGAAAAAGAGAAATCTACCACTCCTGAGAAAGCTAGAATTTCGATTTAATGGTCACTTGGAGACTGGAGACAAAGCCTTGGACCTCATGAGATGAGAATTATAATCTAAAACCCCTCCACAAAGCCAAGACCTCAAGGCAACACCCTCAATGAAAATGTGAATTAGGTAAAAGAAAACAGTCATCCTGAGAAAGAGGACAAAGAAGACAGAGAGGGCACCGAGGCCTTGGATGAAAGAGATTCCTTATAAAATCTTTTAGTCAACTAAAACCTCCTTCATTTAAAATTTTTTTCATGTTTTTTTTTTTATTTGAGAGAGAGAGAGAGAGAGAGAGAGAGAGAGAGAGAGAGAGCAGGGGAGGGGCGGAGAGATGGAGACAGAACAGAATCTGAAGCAGGCTCCAGGCTCTGAGCTGTCAGCACAAAGCCCGACATGGGGCTCGAACCCACAAACTGCAAGATCGTGACCTGAGCTGAAGTCATTCACATAACCCACTGAGCCACCCAGGTGCCCCAAAACCTCCTTCATTTTTATTTATGGAATCATTATTTTCAGTAATTATTGATGGGTGTGGTTTTATTTTAATATTTTCTGTACTTTTCAGTTCATCTTAGTCTCTGAACCCTTTTTCCCTGTGGTGACTGGATAGTGATGAATTTACGGACAGAAGAAGGAAGGGTTGGTCCCCTAACTCTCAGCCCCAACCTTCAGCTAATCCACAGCCAGCCAAGGTACAATAAATATCACTGGCTGTCTTGGGCTTAAAGTAGGTGAAAATGAATTTGAATTTACTTGTTAACATGTTCTTGTGCTAGCTAACCTAATTAGTATGCCACTGTTTGATTTTTGTTTCTCTTTGCTAGATTCAAATCTGAGATTTTAAGACATAGAAAAATAACGGAAAACTTTGTGTTTCCTTAAAAAAATTTGAAACCTCACTTCATATACTTGTATTTGTATGAAATAAGGGAGACTACATTAAGTATCACTTTGACAAATACATCAGCAATAGTGAGTATGCATCAAAAACTAGGAAGTAAGGTTATAGAAATTAAAATACAATACAAAAAGTTAGAACTATAATTTTCTTTTTAAAGCCATGAAATGCAATCCTTTGCTCCTCTGAAATGTTGTTCCTTAATGGTTCATAGTTTGGATCCTTTTAATCTTCTAACTCCTCATAAGCCCTAAATCAAGAGTCGGGTACTTAACTGACTGAGCCATTGATTCCTAATTTCTGTTTCTGCTGTACTTTTTCTCCTTCATGGGTTTAGAATTTTGTGAATTCTAATTGGGATTAAAAAAATTTTTTTAACTTTATTTTGAGAGACAGAGCATGAGCATGGAGGGGCAGAAAGAGAGAGAGAGAGAGACAGAATCAAAGCAGGCTCCAGGCTCTAAGCTGTCAGCACAGAGCCAGAACTGGAGGTCGAACTCACTAACGATGACATCATGACGTGAGCCGAAGACAGACCCTTAAGCGACTGAGCCACCCACGTGCTCCTGCAATGTTTTTTATTTTTATTTTTTTAGTTTACTTATTTTGAGAGTGAGCATGAGCAGAGGAGGGGCAGAGAGAGAGGAAAAATCCCAAGCAGAAAGAGAGAGGGGGGACACAGAATTGAAGCAGGCTCCAGGCTCGGAGCTGTCAGAGAGAGTCCGACATGAGGCTCGGACTCACGAACCGAGAGATCATGACCTGAGCTGAAATTAAGAGTCAGGTAGTTAACCAGCTGAGCCCCCTGGGCACCCCTGCAATGTTTTATGCCCGCATTCAGGAGGGACATCATTTTACCTGAAGTGAAATTAAACAACGCAGCAGTGAGAGGAGACACTTTCAGTGGAATCTTGCTGTGCTGTCTTGGATAATAAAGACAACTAACATGAACTGAGGCTTCTCCCCTTCCCAGTCAGCGACCTGTGTATTCACTCCTCCTCCCAAAAACCCTAAGAGATAAGTTCTATGTAATTCCCATTTTTGGATGTTGAGAAAATGAGGCCCAGAGAACTTAAGTAATTGTTCCTAGGTCATAATTTCTCCAATTCTGTAGAGTCAGGAGACACATACCTAGCTGAGGACGTACCATTCATTCTGCCGCCCCTCCAAGGCACAGATCATTTTTTTCCCTAAATAAATGAGTAGGCCATCTTGAATTAATGATGAACGCAGACTTTCAAAAATGCTTTAAAAGATATGCCTATTGAGGTGCCTGGGTAGCTCGGTTGGTTGAGCGTCGGGCTTCCACTCAGGTAACGATCTCACGGTCTGTGGGTTCAAGCCCTGTGTCAAGCTCTGTGCTGACAGCTCAGAGTCTGGAGCCTGCTTCTGGTTCTGTTTCTTCTTCTCTCTCTGCCTCTCCCCTGCTTGCACTCTGTCTCTCTCAAAAATAAACACTAAAACATCTTTTTAAAGATATGCCTATTAAGGTAGCAAAAGTATGTGATTGCTGAACCTTTGGGTCAGATTCTTTCATTAATGTAAATGGTAATCAGTCACTCTAGGATCCTCTCATGCATCCCAAGTCACCAGACACTGATTTTTAGAACAGAAGAATTTCTTGTTGATGATGGAAGGTACACACCTAATCTGAAAACAAGAATCATTAATCTTCCTCCCTTTCCACATGCTCACTTGAAACTCTGAATGTTTGGGAAGCCCAGACTTCTCTACTGATGGGCACCTCTACCTAGAGTCCCACAAACTCCTTCAACTCAAAATATCCAACATTTGACCTATTTTTTAAATTTTTTAAATGTTTTTTATTTTTGAGAGATGCAGAGAGTCAGCATGAGCAAAGGAGGGTCAGAGAGAGAGAGGGAGACACAGAATCAGAAGCAGGCTCCAGGCTCTGAGCTAGCTGTCAGCACAGAGCCCAACGCGGGGCTCGAACCCACGAACTGTGAGATCACGACCTGAGTTGAAGTCGGACACTCAACCGACTGAGGCACCCAGGCGCCCCTGACCTATTTTTATCCTAAAATTTAATTTCTTGTCCCCCATTCTAGTTGCCTGAGCTAGAAATCACCTTAGACTCCTATTACTTACCTCCTCTAGCCAGCGAGTGGCCATGGCCAAGACATTCCGCCTCATCTATTCTCTCTTTCACCCTCGCTGGCTTTCCTTCTTCCCTGATACCACTGTCTCAGAACAGTCCTGTCTCCCCGGGATCAGCTGAACAGACATTCCCGTTGGTTTTTCTTTTATCTGCTCTAGAAACTGCTACTAGCATCAGCTTAAAATAGAAATCTGATGATGTCTTTCCTCTATGTAAACTCCTTCGGTGGTTCTTCACAGGTTTTAGGATATTATTCAGATTCCTAAGCTGAACACACAACACTTATTACCATTTGGCCTAAGCCTCTCTCTCCAGAAAACTGGCCAGTCTTCCTCGCTGTCCGGGAACACAGGGTCCATTTCAGGCTCAGCTAGGGAGCGCCGGGGAAGGTGGCTGGAGTTCAACGATGAAGTGTATCTCAGTTGAGTTCATAGAGTCTGGGGGCAAATACCAAGCCCTGGGTCTTGGGGAGTGCACAGTGTGGTCTGCAATAACAACCCAAACTCTGGAGCCAAACCGAATTCAAAAACTGGGTAAATCAAGGGCAGAGGAGTTGGTGGAAGGCAGGTCTGTCTCCAAGGATTCCTGAGGTGGATCACAAGTGTTTGTAGCAAACTTTTTGTGTTACTTCCATGCCAAATGCAAGGACTTGCTGGGTTTCATCAAAGTGGATTAAAGTAGAGCCGGTGGAAAGCAATGCTTTCCTCCAGGGATGTTATTCTGTTCCGTGTGTCTGTGTCTAACCCAGGTCATTGCTTTTCCTTGAAAGTCTTTCTTCCACTTCCCTGTTCTCTGACTCCTACTCACCCCCCGAAATACCTGTCACGCATCATCTCTCCTGTCAGTAGTAATAGCCAACATAAACTGAACACTTACAATCTAGGGGCACTCGGCCACGTGCTTCAATACATCATCTCACATAAACCTCGTTAAGAAAGGTGCCTCCATTTTCTTCGTTTTGCCGATTAAGAAACTGATGTTTTGAGGGGCGCCTGGGTGGCTCAATCAGTTAAGTGTCCGACTCTTGGTTTCAAGTCATGATCCGTCGGTTCATGAGATCGAGCCCCACATTGGGCTCTGTGCTGACAACATGGAGTCTGTTTGGGGTTTTCTCTCTCTCTTTCTGTCTCTGCCCCTCCCCTGCTCTCTTGTGTCTCTCTCTCTCTCTCTCAAAATAAATAAACTTTAAAAATTAAAAATAAAAACCTGACGTTTTGAGAGATGACTCAATGTGCACAAGGTCATATGGCAGGTACATTACAGGGCAGGGAATTCATCCCAGAGAGTCTGGCTCTCAAGTTTGAACCTGTCAACCCCCACTGGGCTTTACCAATTCCCCAGGCTGATTGGATTGGCCTCCCCACGTGCATGTGTGTTTACACTATCGTGGCCCCATCTCTCTCTAATATAATATTTTATTTATCTGTCTCTCCCAGGGGTTGAAAAGTTCTTAAAAATCAGGGGTTAAATACCTACGACAAAATTTCAATACGTGTTAGTTTAATTAATTAATCATCACTGTCCATCAAGCCAGTAGGGAGCATAATTAAGGACATTGGGTATTGAACCAAAAAAAATCATGTCAACTAAATCTGGACTGTTGTGTTATTCTTTTGTCCTTTGAGGATATTTCTTTAATAAAATCTGGGGTTCAGTCAACTGGAATGAGAATATTCTCTCACTTAGACTGTATTAGATATGGATAAAATATCATTTTTCTTTGTCTTTATGCAATTAACTGTTTGCTTCAGGTAATCATTATCATAGCACAGTTTTCAACATAATTGTTCATATGCAGTATATTTAAGTAAACTGTTTTTCCTAATGCATTCTTATTTTGTATTCAGCTTGACCTTCATGAACTATTCCATATTTCCTTTTTCTAACCTTTGTTTTGGGGTTTTAGTGGGATCTAAGAGAATGGTTACTCCTGACCAGAATAGCCAGGGTTTGATCAAAGATGTTTTCGGGGTGCCTGGCTCGCTCAGTCGGTGAAGCATCCGACCTCGGCTCAGGTGGTGATCTCAGGGTCCGTGGGTTCGAGCTCCCCGTCATGCTCTGTGCTGACAGCTCAGAGCCTAGAACCTGCTTCCGATTCTGTGTGTGTGTGTCTCTCTCTCTGCCCTTCCTCGCTAGTACTTTCTCTCTCTCTCTTTCAAAAATAAATAAATGTTTCAACAATTTTTTAAAAGATGTTTTCAACCAATTGTTTCAAATTGTAAATTAGAGGATTTTATTTCAGCCCACCAATAAGGACCTGTCAGGCTTCTAAGGGAAGAAAAAGTAGAAGTGAGGGTAAACCTAAAAATATACTACCAGGAAGGATATGCACTGATTCTAGTCAGACATGAGAGAATTAGCCATGAGCCTTGTTCAGACAAGTGCCTCAGCCCCAGAGGCATGAGATGAGAAGCCATCCCCATGCAGAGAGAGCGCTGCTAAGCCCTCCCCCGCCCCGCCTGTCCCTGCACTCACACCTGGAGGGGCAGCCAGGGGACGATGGTCCGTGCTTACACAATGGTCAGAGGGAACGTGAAGAAATGTCATCTCATTTGTTTCCGGATTTAATCCTTTTCTGATAGATCTTTTTTCCTTTTAATTTTTTAGTTTTTATTTATTTTTAACTTTTTAAATGTTTATTTATTTCTGAGAGAGAGAAAGAGAGAGAGAGAGCGCGAGCGCATGAGCAGGGGAGGGGCAGAGAGAGGGGGAGACACAGAATCTGCAGCAGGCTCCAGGCTCCGAGCTGTCAGCACAGAGCCCAACGTGGGGCTCGAACTCACCAGCCCCGAAATCCTAACCTGAGCTGAAGTCGGACGCTTGAACTGTCCGAGCCACCCAGGCGCCCCTGTGTTTCCTGATATTAAAGGAAGGACCCCAGGTCAACTTGGGCCCAGACTGTTCCGGAGGAGCTGCTCATGTCTGGGACCATATCTCTGGCGGTCCAGCATTCCTTAGTGATACACTTCAATGAAGAGACAAATATGGAGGACAGAGCAGGACCACGCACGTAGTCCGGTTCTTTGTTCCAAAGGAGATCCACCACTAAGTTCCAACTCTGAAATCCTACCTTTATTTTGTTTTGCTTTTGTTGGGGGGGGGGCTTCCTTTTTTTTTTTAAAGAAAAATCTTTAATGTTTATTTTTGAGAGAGAGAGAAAGAGAGAGAGAGAAGAGAGAGAGAATGTCTAGTAGGCTCCACGCTACCAGCCCAGAGCCCACTCGGCAAACCTTCTAAGTTGTGAGATCATGACCTGAGTTGAAACCAGAGCTGGAGGCTTACCCAACTAAGCCACCCATGTGCCCCTAACATATAAATTGCTATAATTAAAGTAATATTACGGTAGTAAAAAAAATTTGTTATCTTAAGTAGATTTCATTTCCATTGAAATACCGTTTACAATTACAGGCACATAGTTCAAAGTTAAAATCAAGTGTAGCCATTGGTCAAATTGCCTTGTACTATATGTTGGTGGGACACAATTTGACCTTACTGCTCTCACTGTGATCAACGGTTATCAAAGTTTAGCAATAAAAATCAGTGAGGTAGACAAATACATTTGAGAAAAGAATCTTTCTACAGTAAACATTATGAAAGTTAATTGGTAAAAATAAGTGAAATGTGTAAATGAGAATTAACTTTCACACTCAAAATTATTATGGAAGCATAACAAGAAAGCCAGGAGAGAACGTGTTTCCACAAATAAATTTTCATCATGACATTCCACGGCAAAACACAAAAACAAACAAATGAAAAACTACAGGAAAAAAAAAATCTGTCTTCAAATTAAGACATTTCATATGCTGAGGTGGTCCCAAAATACAGTACATCAAACCCATGTTGTTACAGAAGAAATCACAGGCAGGCAGAATGACAGAAAGGTTACTTTCCTTAAATATCACAACAGGAGATCCCTTTAAAAGCTCAGATGCTTCAGAACAAGTTTCCAACTTTCTGAGTACTTTTCGGACTCCAGGTACTGAAATCTCCCAACAACACCAAACAATGTCTCAACCGATTTCATTAATTTCGTGTGAAGTCTCTGTTGTGACATTTCAAAAAGTTTCCATTTTTAGCACTTCTGACATTTACAGTACAAACAATTAAAAGATACAAAACAGAGACTCTCCAAAGCATGAGGGATAAGAAAGAAATCTTTTCCAATGAATTTTACAATGCATCTGAATGGAATTAGCTGATCATTTTATTTTAATTTAATTTTTTAAACATTTATTTATTTTTGAGAGACAGAGAGAGACAGAGCCCAAGTGGGGGAGGGAGGGAGGGAGGGAGAGAGAGAGAGAGAGAGAGAGAGAGAGAGAGAGAGAAAATCCCAAGCAGGCTCCAGGCTCTGAGCTGTCAGCACAGAGCCCGACACGGGGCCTGAACCCACAAGCCGTGAGATCATGACTGGAGCAGAAGTCGGAAGCCCTACCCACTGAGCCACCCAGCACCCCTGGAATTAGCCAATCATTTTAAAGCTTAAAGCTCACTCAGATGGCTTTTCAGAAGACACTAGAGCCAGAACCAACTTAGAAAACCAGGGACGCTCATCTCTACAGAGATTTATAGTTAAACAGTAATTGTTCCTTTGTCTTTTATAAATCACTAACAAGAATAATACTGTTAATTAATGGTGACTCATGCTCCAGTGATCTATTCATATTCTCCAGCATGTTGCTCTGGAGGTGGTAGGCAGCGAAGTGTTGGTAACTATATTGACTCAACTTGGAAAGAGATGAAGAATCTCAGTGTGACAACTAATATGTATTTTCTTGTTATAAAAACATTTCACTCTTCTGTTCAACGGCTTGCTTAGTCTTTTTATATAGCAGCTCAACTCTTCTGCCTAACCCTTAAGGCCTGTTGGCAATTCACACCTTATGCCCCTCAAAGTACTTGCTCAGATTCATATTCTCTCTCTCTCTCTCTCACCCCAACCCCCACATATGTCTTTTTGCATCACTCAAGTTGTTCCTTCTTTCCTTCCATCCATGTCCACGCTGTCCTCTAAATCTGACTCGAAAATCAACCACAGGGGTACCTGGGTGGCTCAGTCGGCTAAACGCCCCCCTCGGTTTCAGCTCAGGTCATGATCTCATGGTTCATGAGTTCGAGCTCTACATCAGCCTCTGTGCTGAGCCTAGTTGGGATTTCTTTCTCTTTCTCTCTCTGCCCCTCCCTGGCTTGCTTGCTTGCTTTCTTGCTCTCTCTCTCAATAAATAAATAAATAAACATTAAAAATTAAAAAAAAAGAAAATTCAGATACTTAAAAAAAACAAACAACTGGACTTACTGTCTGGGAGGGAGATGAGAGCAGAAGTAGTAGAAAGACCTTTATGTTTCACCTGGAAATCTGTGACGTGTGTGGGAGATGATGTTAGTTGACTTCCCCAAATCCGTCCCCCTGCATACCTCATAGCAGGATTCCAATTCTGTTCAGGGTGGCAGTGTGCTTTTCTAAAACTACCTCCCCAGGGGTGCTTGGATGGCTCAGTCGGTTAAGCGTCTGGCTTCAGCTCAGATCATGATCTTGCGGTTCGTGGGTTCAAGACCCGCGTCGGGCTCTCTGCTGACAGCTTAGAGCCTGGAGGCCGCTTTGGATTCTGTGTCTCCCTCTCTCTCTGTCCCTCCCCAACTCATTCTCTCTCTCTCTCTCTCTCAAATAAACATTTTTTTAAATTAAAAAAAATTTATGATTATTAAAAAGCAAGGAAGTGATTATCAAAAAATCTGAATGCCAGTTTCCTCCAGGGACAGGAGGGTACCCAGGATCAGAGAGACAGCCACATGAGGTAAGGGTGGGGACATTGATAGGGGGCGGGAAATATTCCATTTATTTATCCAGTTAGTGGCCACGTAGTTGTTTGCTTTGTAATTATTCATCAAACTGTACCTCCATGTTCTGTAGACTTGCTGTATGTATCTTCTATTCCCCGAGTGTAGGACACAGAAGTCTGTGAGTGCGCTTACAGGTGTGCACCTGCTTCTGCCCTATATTACAAAGACATCTTCTGTTTGTGTAATTAGGAGTAAGAGTTGCCACACTTCCCTGTACAGCTTTCTTACTGGGAGGGTGGCTCCTGTCACTGGTCCCTTTATCTCCACTGTCACCTTTATCTCCGGGAGGAGGGGAGAGGGGGGCAGGTGTCTCCCCAGGAGGGAGAAGGACATGGCTCAGGGTGAATTTCTGAAAGCCAGGAGGGGTAAGAGTGAGCCCTTCAGGTTTCTGGAGGCGCGCTGGAAAAGGCAGGGGATTAGACATAGTCCTGTCTTGCCTTTAGGCCTAGAACCTGGGGAGGGAATGGTAAGGATAAAAAATATACACTTGAGGGGACCCCGATAGAGGCTGGTTCCATGCCTTTTATTTTTAAATTCTTTTAATGTTTATTTATTTCTGAGACAGAGAGAGAGACAGTGTGAGCAGGGGAGGGGTAAAGAGAGAGAGGGAGACACAGAATCCAAAGCAGGCTCTAGGCGCTGAGCTGTCAGCACAGAGCCTGACGCCGGGCTTGACCTCACAAACCATGAGATCGTGACCTGAGCTGAAGTAGGACCCTCAGCAGACTGAGCCACCCGAGTGCTCCTGAGTGCCTTTTTAAAATAAAAATTAATTAATTTTTAAAGCAGCTTTAGGTTTATGAAAAAAAGAGTAGAAAGCACATTTCTCCTACCTCCTTAGCCTTCCCTACAGTTTCCCCTGTTATTAACATCTTTTATTGTTATGACACATTTATTACAATTGATGTGTAACGTGCATTGAGGAGGCACCACTGGTGCATGTTAACTGAAGCCCGTTGTGCCCATTAGGGTTCACTCTTTGCATTATACCTTCTATAGGTTTGGACAACTGCTTAAAGACTTCGATGCAGCATTTCCATACCATATAGTATACTACCTTCTACTTTCATCTCTTTGTCCCCTTGAACTCCGGAAACTGCTGATCTTTTTACTGTTTCTATATTCTTGCCTTTTCCAGAATGTCATATAGTTGGACTGTTATCCTATGTAGCCTGTTCAGACTGGCTTCTTCTACTTAGCAATCTGTACTTAAGAATCTTCCTGGCTTTTCCTGACTTGACAGCTCTGTGCGAGTCACTGAAGAGTCTCTGCTTGCATGAGTGAGCCACAGTGTGCGGGCCATCCACCTGCTGAAGGACCTCTTGGTTACTTCCAGTTGGGCAATAGTTAACAAAGCTGCGATAAGCATGTGTCTGCAGGAGTCTGGATAGGCCTAGGTTTTCAACTCCTATGTTTCATGCCTGTTTGGAGAGACACAGCCTCTGGTGTGAAGTCTTTCCCTTCCTCCCCCAACCCATTAGAAATGGCAGATGGCACAGTCAATCTGGAAACCATCCCCAAGTCTGCAGTGAAGCCAGTTTGGCTTGGCAGGGATTTCCGAATATCCATTCGCCTTAAGAAGGTCACGTAAATAGTATATCCAAGGGCCAAGTCCCTGGCACCTATCGCTCCTACCTATCCTCACCCAAAAAGTTGCCAGCAGGGAAAGCCACCAGCAGGGGTACGGGAACAGAGGATGGCACCTTTGAAGACCCCTCAGGCCTGGGGGCTGTGGTGAGATGTGCCCAGCAGGTGTCTGACGCCCATCAGATGGGCCCCGTGATAGAATCACTTGTCCACCATTGACAGGAACCAGACTGGGGGAAGGCAAAGGAAGCCAGAGCCAAGAAGAACAGCTCTTAGGCTTTAAAGGGAGGTGCCCATCTGGTACCTCATTGTCAAGTGGGACACAGGTCATCATGGAAACCAACCAAAACGAAAGACAAGGCAGGCAGAATGCCCACCTAGGCTCCTCATGTGCCTGATCACCACGGGATCGCAAGGACACGGCTTCTTCTGTCTCGAGCACAGACTTCATCTTTAGAAATAGGAAGAGAGAAAGGGAAGAGACCTAGAGGGATTTGAACTTTGCTCTAAACGAATACTCACCTGAAATGGATCTTAAGAGACTTAACCTGCATGATTTGGAATTCTCCCTTTCATCCCTTGCTTCGCACCTCTAACTGAAAATGAGGTCCTATACCTGTAAGGAGGTTTAGGTCCTTAGGAGGAGGACGATGATAAAGAAGAAAAAGGAAAAACTGTCCATCTAAGGGAGGGGGCTTGTTATATTTGCATTCTTTTTTTTTAACGTTTCTTTATTTTGAGGTGGAGGGGGAGAGCACGAGTGGAGGAGAGGCAGAGAGAGAGGGGGAGACAGAGGGGGGGAGAGAAAGAATCCCAAGCAGGCTCTGCACTATCAGCACAGAGCCCAACACAGGGCTTGATCTCACGACCGCGAGATCATGATCTGAGCTGAAACCAAGAGTTGGACGCTTAACTGACTGAGCCCGCCAGGCGCCCCCCCCATTTTCATTTTTTCTGTGGGTTACCTTGAAGAACGCTTTGCATGGAATGCAGTATGTGTTGCAAGATGGGAAGCACCGCTCGTAAGATGCAAGACAAATGGCAGACAGGATGGAAGACATCTCATCCTGAAGGCGTGACTGAAGTCTCCCAGTTAAGGGCTCAGACCTTTCATTCTGTGTAGTGTGAATCCTGGCACCCTCACGTAGCTTGAGCAAATTCAGTAACCTGGCTGAGCACCTGATTCCTTCTCCGTAAAGTAAAAATAAAAAAACCCAACTACTAATGTCTATTTCATGGGCTGCTCGGATGTTTAAATAAGAGGTGCCTATAAATCACTGGCAGAGTACTTCACTCAGAGTATCATTAAGCTCTAAACTTTCCACTTTGCACAAGTCATATGGCGTATTTGACCTCAAATGTTTCATCTGTAAAAGGAGGGAATTACTACCTCTTTCACAGAGCGGTCATAAAGCTTAAAGGCGGTAACTAAATAATGAGTGAGCACATAGTAAATGTTCAGAACAGGTCCATCTCTCCCCCTCCCCCTCTTCTCTAAGAACGCCTCAAATACTGCAACATTGGTGACAGGCTCTTATGGCCCACAAGAATCTATTAAGAAACTAGCTTGTTTGCATTTCTGAAGTTTCTAGTCTGTTTAGTGAGTCTGGTTAACTTTATGAACAGAGTGCTCATATAACACGTGCGCCCTTGTTTCTCAGTGCGTTTTTCTTTTTCATCCTTCCGCCCACACTCATCTCCCTTCGCTTCATTGGGTCCTCATTTCAGCCCTACCCAGACCTGCTCCCACTGCAGGCCCCGGCGCCATACTTCCTTCACTGTCCAACCCTTCCCCACGGCCGACCAGTGAAGGGTGAGTAGCCTGAAAATGGATCCCTCTTGGGTTCGCAATTAGTGATAATGAGCTAATTAGTGTGTCATTACCAAATAAGGAAATTTATTAAGTGGAAGTAATTTTGCTGACCTGGAGGTAAAATTCTGCCCTCAAGTCCTCACTGGAGTGATACATTTTATGTTGGAAACCTAAGAACACTATAACCCCCCCCTTTAAAATAGACATTTCACAAAGGGAGCATATCAATAATGTGCTCATTGGGAACATACTGTATTTATTCTTACAAAAGTCAGCTTTGTGCAACGGTGGCATCTGCCCTAAATTTGGGACGTTAAAACATCCCAAATCTGCAGCGATCGTACAGGGCTTTGATGCTCATCATCTTTGTTCTTTCCATGAAATGTAGGTGCAATTACCATCGCCTCTTCTGTAGAGAAGAAGAAAACACACCCTGCTCCCTTCTGGCTCTCATCCAGAAAGGCAAGCTTTCTACTCTCTCCCCAGCCTGGAAGAGGCTCCTACTATCTCTGAGGAATCACTAACGCGATGTATGTATTTATTTTTAAAATTTTGTTTAATGCTTATTCATTTTTTGAGATAGCGAGAGCGAGCAAGTGGAGGAGGGGCAGAGAGAGAGGGGACACAGAATCTGAAGTGGGCTCTAGGCTCTGAACTGTCAGCACAGAGCCTGATGTGGGGCTCGAACTCACGAACCATGAAATCATGACCTGAGCTGAAGCTGGACACTTAACTGGCAGAGCCACCCAGGCGCCCCCTAACACGGTATATTCAGGGAAAACTTTAAGAAGGTGGTATCTGAGGACTGATTCATGACAGCATCATCTTGCTTAAAATATTTGAATGCTCCCTTCTTAAGCATGAATTCATTTACTTGCAATATTTGTTGAGCCTACCTATTTCCTAGGTGCTAAGCTAGACAGTGTGGAGAATACAAGGAATCCTTTCCCTGAATGGCTCTTTTATTATTTTTAAAAAATTTTTTTATGTTTTTTATTTATTTTTGAAAGACAGAGAGAGACAGCATGAACAGGGGAGGGTCAGAGAGAGAGGGAGACACAGAATCTGAAGCAGGCTCCAGGCTCTGAGCTAGCTGTCAGCACAGAGCCCGACATGGGGCTCAAACCCATGAACCGTGAGATCATGACCTGAGCCGAAGCCGGAAGCTGGACACTTAACCAACTGAGCCACCCAGGTGCCCCTGAATGACTCTTAATCTATTCGAAAGGCAAGGTGTAACACAAGGTAGCTGGAATGTTCCTCTAACACAAGGGGTTGGCAAACTGCAGCCCCATGGGCCAAATCTGGCTCACAGCCTGTGAGCTAAGAAAGGCTACTTGTATTCTGAAGGGATCATAAAAAGCAAAACACAACAAAACCAAAGAAGAATATGTAACAGAGTCATTAAGTGGCCCACGGAGTCTGGGATACTTACCATCTGGCCCTTTACAGAGAGTTTGCTGCCACCTGCTCTACACGGTTCTGGATGTTCCTAATAGGACACAGTCCTTCCCCAAAGGCAAATACTGGAGAACCTTCTCACGGTCTCTGTGTACACACCCATTGCCCAGCCTCCACTCTGATGTGTTTCCACGGGTTTCTTTATACCTTGAGAGAGAATTTCAGTCTGCCTGGGCAGACTTGCGCAGGAGGACAACTGCACCAAGAATGGGAAGCGGAACCTTGACCGGTAGTTGTGTCGAAAGCACAGAAATGAGGGGAACGCATGCTTTTCAAGGCGTGGGGGCAAGGCAGACCCGCAGCGTGACCTCTCGAGACGCTAGTAAGCAGGAGCCCGGAGTGCTGGAGCTCTGAGCCACCGGCCCCCGCCGCCACACCATTCTAGGCACTGGGTTTCAGCACAAGCTCCTTCACAGACCCAGAGTGTCTGCTGTCTTGTCCCCAGGGTGATTCTCTCCTAAGAAGTTGGGAAGGCTTCTCACACCTATAGAGATCCTATATTCACCCAAACCTAGTTGCCTCAGAACACTGGCTTGCAGAGCGTTTCAAACTCAAATCCATTTTCAAGGCTTACAAACCAGAAGATCCCACGGAGATCCGCCACGCCTCCCAGGCACTGGGGCTGCTGCGCCACGCTGGCCGCAATGCAGAAGCCGCCGGCTCTCTAAACGGCCACTGTGTCACTGCCCCCGGGCCCGAGGCTGGGTGTCTGGTGCTAATTAGCATCTTCATGGGTCTGCCTCCCTCGTGTTTAGTGACCCCTTTGGTTCCTGTGGATGTTTGAGTTTGTAACTCCTGTTTTAAAGCCTCAAAACGCAAGAGATCGACTTTGCACCCATTAGGGTGGCTAATGTCAAAAATCAAGCCAAAACAGAAAATAGCAAGTCTTGGGGAGGACGCAGAGCAAATGGAACACTTGTGCCCCGCAGGTGGGAATGTAACGTGCTGCAGCAACTCCAGAAACATTACTCCTCAAAAAAAAAAAAATCCTCAAAAAATTAAAAATACAATTACCCCACAGCATACACCCAAAAGGGTTGAAAAAGGACTCCAGCAGATGCCTGCACAATCATATTCTTAACAGCATTATTCATTGTGCCCAAAGGTAGGAGCAACCCCATTATCCACTGACAGATGCATGGATAAACAAAAAGTAGTATGTATATATACAAGTGTATATATATGTATATATGCGTATATATGTAGGTGTGTATGTACACACACACACACACAGTGGAATATTATTCAGCCTTAAAAAGGAAGGAGATTCTGATACATGCAACAACATGGATGAACCTTGAAGACATTATGCTGAGTAAAATAAGCCAATCATTAAAAAAAATACCCACAAAAATACTGTACAATTCCACTTCTGTGAAGTACAAAGGGTGGTCAGATTCATAGAGACAGAAAGTAGAAAGGCGGTTTCCAGCGATGGGGGTGGGGGATGGAAGAGAGAATGTAGTCACTGTTTAGCAGATACAGAGTTTCAGTTTTGCAAGAGGAAAACAGGTTTAGAAACAGGCGGTGGTGATAGTTGCACAAAAATATAAATGTACCTAGTGCCCGTGAACTTCGTACTTAAAAATGGTTACGATGTTAAATTTTGAGTTATGTGTATTTTACCCCTTTTAAAAAATATATTTATTTTGAGAGAGAGAGCATGCGTGCCAGTGGGGGAGGGGCAGAGAGAGACTCCTAGGCAGGTTCTATGCTGTCAGCACAGAGCCTGACGTGAGACTCAGCCTCATGAACCTGTGAGATCATGACCTCGGGTGAAATCAAGAGTCAGATGCTGAACTAACTGAACCACCCAGGCATCCCTACCACAACTTTTAAAAATGCAAAAGACCTCAGGATTTATATCTCTGTCTTGAAAAGCGGTGGGTTTACATCTAGACTATGCTGTAGCTACATTCGTGGATGCTTGCAGTAATTAAATGCGTATCTGTTGTGAGGTGATAAGTGAGGAGTAAACCACAGTCCAGGTGAGGGATGACGTCACGTGATTGCCACCTGTGCGTGTAAAATTTACAAGAAGCTGTAATCACTCCCCAAGGGCACAGTGAAGGACCTAGCATTGGAGCTGACCTTTAAAGACTGGGCAGAATTTGAAAAGGTGCCAACACACAGGGACACTTGGAGCAGAGGGAGAGGCATACATAAAGGGCCTGAGGTGTACAAATAAGTGGTGTATTTGAGCAAAGCATCATGTTTGACGGGAGACTAGGGTGGAAAAAAGCAATGGCAAGGGGTCCTATCATGAAGAGTCTTAAATGCTTGCTTCAAAAATTTGATTTTCATTCGGTAGATGATGGGAAGATGCCACGATTTTAAGAAGAAGGCTCACTGGGGTGCGTGGGTGGCTCGGTTGGTTAAGCATCTGACTTTGGCGCAGGTCAGAATCTCCTGGTTTGTGAGTTTGAGTCCTGAGTCGGGCTCCATGCTGACAGCTCAGAGCCTGGAGCCTGCTTCAGATGCTGTGTCTCCCTCTCTCTCTGCCCCTCCCCCACTCATGCTCTGTCTCTCTCTCTCTCTCAAAAATTAATGAATTAGCTAACATTAAAAATAATTAATATTAAAAACTAATTACTTAACATTTAAAAATTAAAAAAGAAAGTATCTCATTGGAGGTTTCTAAGCACTACTGCTGAGGTATATAGAATATATTGAAATACAGATAGAATAAAAGAGACAAATTAAAAGGCCATAGAAATCTTCGAGCCACGAGTTACTCAGGGCTGAGCTAAGATGGTGGCAGAGGAAATTGAAAGAAAAGGATACAAATCCTGATGTCAGACTAGTAAGAAAATCTTCTAACTCATTAGTGCCTCGCAATGAGAGAAGGCTCAGGGTAAGTTTGGACATCTCTAAGGATGTTTCCAAAATGCGGAACCGATATCCAGTCTACATCCGGCGCCCAGGTTTTCAAATCAGGCATCCTTCCGCCTGTTGGATACTGTCATAGAAATGTGCTCCAGACCCCTCAGATTAAAGATGTCCATTGTCGGGGCGCCTGGGTGACTCAGTCG
Source organism: Suricata suricatta (assembly GCF_006229205.1). Classification (NCBI taxonomy): domain Eukaryota; kingdom Metazoa; phylum Chordata; class Mammalia; order Carnivora; family Herpestidae; genus Suricata; species Suricata suricatta. The sequence goes on from NC_043712.1 coordinate 83,449,696, forward strand.
GTTAAGCATCCTACTTTGGCTCAGGTCATGATCTCACTGTCTGAGTTCGAACCTGAGTCAGGCTCTGTGCTGACAGCTCAGAGCCTGGAGCCTACTTCAGAGTCTGTGTCTCCCTCTCTCTCTCTGCCCCTCCCCCACTCACACTCTGTCTCTTTCTGTCTCTCTCAAAAATACATAAACATTAAAAATAAAATAAAATAATGATGCCCACTATTGAACTTAAAGCCTGCTTATTATGCAGTCTCCTGACTCCTAAAGAAACAACATTTGTGCTTTTTTTCTCTTATAAAGGAAGTAATGTATATTCCTTGTTTAGCATTTGGGAAGATCATCACAGTTCAAAAAATGAAAAACAAAACTTCGTCTTCACCCTACCTCCAAGATATTTTTAACAAATATATTTGAGAAACATATTTCTGGTCATTTTATATAAATGATTAACTTTTTTAGTGAAAAGAAATTGACGTTGAGCCCTGTACTAAATATTTTTTTTAACTCTTTTTATTTTGGTGACCTAGTATAATTGCAAAATAACACATCAATGGGGCGCCTGGGTAGCTCTGTTGGTTAAGCATCTGACTTCAGCTCAGGTCATGATCACATGGTCTGTGAGTTCAGGCCCCACCTCAGGCTCCGTGCTGACAGCTCAGAGCCAGGAGCTGCTTCAGAGTCTGTGTCTCCCTCTCTCTGCCCCTCTCCCACTTTCACTCTCTTTCTCAAAAATAAACAAACATTTAAATAAAAAAACCTTTAAAAATAATACATCAAGACCATTTCCCCCATAACCACACGGTTAAACATGAACCATGTAACCTGGAGTAAATCAACCCCCCAGTTCTATTTTCTTCACCCCGAAACAGGCGTGCTAACACTTAGCTCCCTGCATTGTTGTGAGGCAGCGGCTCCTAAGCTGCTGCGTGTTGGAATCACCAGGTGACCTTTTTAATACCCCAAACTGCAGATCACACCTCAGAATGTTGGGGGTGGAAGCTAAACGTCAGTCATTTCTACATCTCTCCAAACGATTCCAATTTCCAGCAAAGCTGGGGACCCTCCGTTGAAGGAAATGAGACAACATACAGAAAGCACCTTGTACATAGGAGGCTCTCAGTAAATGACAATCTCTCTCATTTACCAAATGTCCACTGGGTTCTCACATTGCATTAGCATTCTTCTTTTTAATGTTTATTTATTTATTCTTGAGAGAGAGAGACAGAGCACAAGTAAGGGAGAGGCAGAGAGAGAGAGCAGGAGACCCAGATTCCCAAGAGGCTCCAGGCTCCGAGCTGTCAGCACAGAACCTGATGAGGGGCTCGAACCCACAAACTGTAAGATCATGACCTGAGCTGAAGCCATATGTTTAATCAATTGAGCCACCCGGAGCTCCTGCATTAGCTTTCTGTATTCATCATGTCAGTACACTCTCACCATATCCTTGTGATGTTTCATTATCCTAATTTCCCAAAGCAGGAGACTCCAAATGATTAAGAAACTTGCTCAATGTCCATAGCTCATAAATCAGGGACCGTGATTCAAACCCATGTCTGCCAGACCGAAGTCCCTACTTTTCCGTCACATTGCATTAGGCTACAGACATTTTGCCCCCTTTTTTTCTTCCTTGCTTCTCTAATCCTATCTAAACCAGTTCATCACAATATTTTTCAAACTGATTAGGCTGCAAATAAAGAAAAATTACATCTCTATTCTGCGGGGTTTCTATCCACATCTTCAACAGTACGAATTTCCACTCTGAGCCACAGAAAATAAGGGTTAATGCGTGTGGCAGAAGCAGATTGCACACGACTATTTGATAAACATTGTTACTCGAGCTTAATATGTGGGTTTTATCCCTTCACCGAGAGGCCAGCGAAGTATGAACAGACTAGAAATGGTTAGACATATGGATTCCACTAGAGGCCCTATTCTTTTAAGTATCTTTTAAATATGTAACATTTGCTATAAGAGAATTTGTATTGGCTTAAAGCAAGCTAATCACCACGACTAGAGAATTAAGCACACATGTATACACACTTTATATATGTACATAATTGTTTTAAAACAGACAAACTCCTGGCGACACCATGATTACACTGAGGCCTGCGATCAGGACGCTGCCCCGAATGTGCTGCCAGGACGCCTTCCATCTGTGGGTACTTAGGACGCATGTCAAGTTTCATCCTGGAGTAAGACACAGTCAAATTATTTCCATAACTTTGGAAGTTACTCATTCCACATTTTCTTTATTATTTTTTGGCATTGGAGGCTATTCTATTGCTCTGACCAAATGTCTCTGCCTTGATAGCAAAAACATTTGCTTTCTTCTCATCTTCCTTGATATTTTTGGAAGAACAATTTGACGACTCCCATGAATGATTCTGAGTTAGCGGGAGAGCATCTGCTGCTGGTCCTTTCTCTTCTCAAGTTCGCAGAGAACCTCATTTCATCATTTTAAAAGCAAAAGATTTGCCCGATCTGAGGTGACAATAAAAGGACTCTAGGGGCACCTGGTGGCTCAGTCAGTTAGGTGTCCAGCTTTGGTTCAGGTCATGATCTCACAGTTCCTGGGTTTGAGCCCTATGTGGGGCTGCGTGCTGACACCTCAGAGCCTGGAGCCTGCTTTCATTCTGTCTCTCCCTCTCAAATATAAATAAATATTTAAAAATAAATAGAAACGAAAAAGGACTCTAGATTCAAAGTCTCGGCCACTCACACCCATACAACCTTAATATGTTAACATCTAGCTGCTAGACGCCAGCAAGTGCCATTTATAAGAAAGCATGTCCATAAATAGGACTCCTGGATGGGTGTGTATTATATTCACTTACTTAATTTGGATCTTGACATTTATCTTTAATTTTTTTAATGTTTATTTTTGAGAGAGAGAGAAAGAGAGACAGACACATAGACAGAGCACAAGTGGAGTAGGGATAGAGAGAGGGAGACACAGAATCCGAAGCAGGCTCCAGGCTCCGAGCTGTCCTGACGCGGGGCTCAAACTCATGAACTGTGAGATCATGACCTGAGTTGAAGTTGGACACTCAACCTACTGAGCCACCCAGGGACCCTGACGTTTATCATTAAAATTTTGGTATTCAGGTGGGTTCTATTTTCAAAAAGTTTAAATGGAGAGACATGCACATTCACTGCATTTGATAATACTGTTGTGTTAAAATTGGGTAAAAGGAATCTTTTTCAAAGGAATTGTCACACTTTGTTAGTAAAGACAAAGGACTTTATTTCTTCTTTGTTCACAGTATTAATTTTTTTCATCCAATTTTTAGCATGCCTTCGGTGGCCCATTTCTGCTACATGTTTACTTTATTGATTTTTAAAAAAGATGTATCTATCATTAAAGATCTTTGGGAATATGTTCAAAAATGTTAAAATACTGGGCTTAATAGAATTACTACAGGCAACATAAGCCAGATTGAGAAATATTTTGCCAAATAGTATTTCTCAGCAAGTCATTTGGAAAGACTGACTTTTTTTTTTAAGTAGCTGGTACCTTAATCAAAATGTAATTTCTCCCTTCCCCCTTTTCTTAACATGTCTCCTTCAATACATATTAATTTCTCTATAGCTAACAATTCTAGAATATTCTAGCATGTATATGCAATCTCAAAGGGATTAAGCATTTTTCTTTAGAAAATCTACTTGGAATTCTGTTATACCCTTTGGGTTCCAAAAACATGAGCTTCTTCCAAAGTAAGGAGGGGAGAGGAGAGAGAAATCTCACAGTGATGAAGAACCCAGTGTTATTGCGAGTTTTCCCGTAGGAGAAGAGTGTGTTTGAGTGACTGTTGGCAACTCAGCTTTGTGACCGCCGGAAAAGAAAATCTCTGCCTACTGTAGTTAACAGGGTGGGTGCTGGGGTCACTGGAAATATACTGGAGTGAGTGGCCAGGGAACACCTCTGAGGTAGATTTAAAAACTGAATTCTGAAACAAGAAAAGGAACAAATGGTATGAAATGTGGGGGCAATGGAGAACTTTCTGGGCAAAGGGGAAAGCCCATAAAAAGGACCCTGAGGAAGGAGGTCCCTATGTTGGAGGAATGCATAGTTCCTAAGTGTGTCTGAAATGCAATGGTACGGAAAGGAGCACCACGAGAAAGAATTATAATGGATAAGCTGGCTCACAAGGGCCACAGTAAAGAGTTCAAATTGTACTTTATTTATTGACTGAAGTTTGGGGCAGAACAGTAATCTGATTTAACGTCAGTTTTGAAAGGACTACCCTGACCACTAGAATATAACTAGAAGAGTCAAGACCAATCAGGAAGCTATTAAAAAACAGAAATCGGGGAGCCCGGGTGGCTCAGTTAACTGTCCGACTCTTGATTTTGGTTCAGGTCATGATCTCACAGGTGCATGACATCGAGACCTGTTCCATGTCATTTGGGATTCTCTCTCTCTCTCTCTGCCCTTCCCCTGCCTGTACTCTTTCTCTCTCTCTCTCTCAAAAAAAAAATACATAAACATTAAAAACAAACAAACAAACAAAAACCATAAAATGACCAGGCACCTGGTTGGCTCAGTCAGTGGAGCAATTAACTCTTGATCTCAGAGTTGTGAGTTCGAGCCCCACAATGGGTATGGAGATTACTTAAAAATAAACTCTTAAAAAAAACCACAGAAATGACCTAAACTGGTTCAAGAATAGAACTATAGAACAAATCACAAAGGTTAAAGACTGATCATTTCAAAAAAAAATTTTTTTAATGTTTATTTATTTTTGAGGGAGAGAGAGAGAGAGAGAGAGAGAGAGAGAGAGAGAGAGAGAGAGAGACAAAGCATGAGTGGGGGAGGGGCAGAGAGAGAGGGAGACACAGAATCCGATGCAGGCTCCAGGCTCTGAGCTAGCCGTCAGCACAGAGGCCGATGTGGGGCTCGAACCCACGAACTGCGAGATCATGACCTGAGCTGAAGTCGGACACTTAACTGACTAAGCCCCCCAGACATCCCAACGATTGATAATTTAAGTGGCACTAGATACAGATGGTTTCAGAGATTCATTCTAACCACCAATAAATATTTAATTATATTTAGTCCATTCATTCAAGACTGTAGAAAAACATGAACCCTTTCTGAATAAAGTTAGAATAGCTTTAATAAAAAACTGGATGGGGTGCCTGGGTGGCTCCCTTGGTTAAACATCTGACTTCTGCTCAGGTCATGATTCCACAGCTCCTGGGATGGAGCCCCACATTGGGCTCTGTTCTGACCATGGAGAGATTGCTTGAGATTCTCTCTCTCCTCCTTGTCCGGTACCCCTCCTCAACTCATGCTTTCCTCTCTCTCTCTCTCTCTCTCTCTCTCTCTCTCTCTCCCTCTCCCTCTCCCTCTCCCTCTCTCTCTCTCTCTCTCTCCCTCTCTCTCTCTGTCTCTCTCTCTCAAAATAAATAAATAAACATAAAAAACCAACTGAATAAAAGTAACAAGAAAGAAGCTAACACTTGCTGCTTTTTGAAAGGAAGGTGTCCATCAAGATAGTTCAACACACCAAATACTACAGGAGAAAAACCATGTGATTCTGTCACTGCTTTTCACAGAGTATTTGATAAAATGCATTAGCCATTCCTAAGAAGAACTAAGTAAAACAGGGACCCTAGAAAGCCATGTGGCAGGTCTTGGCAGTGGGAGGAGGGTGTAGTAAGGACAACTCTACCTACTGCTACAAAAGGGCCACTTTCTCTCCCGGCCCACCCCGTGTGGTGAGGACGCCTGCTTGTGACAGCCAGTGTGGACACCTTCAGCATCACTGCATCTGAGCCAACACCGACCCTTACGATGCGCCTTTGTTTCAAAGGCCATCCAGGTGAGCAGTCCCGCTCCCCTGAACACCTGCACTGAGGACCAGCCCTTCAGTCCTCCTGGCCAGGCCTGTGCGTGGGGCAGTGGTCCAGGGATGGTGACTTCACAGCTACTGTTGGGGTCTCCTCTTCCTCTTCCTCCCTCTAGGAGACAGGAGATTTCAGGGACATGGCTGTCAGGGTTTCTCCACCTTAGTGCTGCGGACACTTTGGACCAGACACGTCATTGTCGTGGGGAGCCGCCCATCAACTGTAGAGATTTTCGCAGCATCACTAACCTTTATCCACATGGAGCCCGTAGCACACAACCCTCTCTCCCAGTTGTAACATCTAGAAACATCTCTGGACATTCCTAAATGTCCCCTGGAGGTCAAAATTACTGCAGTTGAGAACTGCTGGGCTAGAGGACAGCAAGATAACTACATTTGTCACAATTTATGGCTTTGTAGGGTTGCATCTATACCAGGAAATTCTCACTTGGGAGGCCAGGAGTGGTGTTATCGGTATTAGCTTGGGCTGACAAAATGAAATACCATAGACTGAGTGAGTGGCTTACGCAACAGAAATTTATTTTCTTACACTCTTGGAGAATGGGAGTCTGGGGTGAGGGTCAGCATGGCTGGGTTCTGAGACCTCTTTCTGGCTGGCAGAGAGTTAGCATCTCGCTGCATCCTCACATGTATGAGAGAGTGTGAATTTCAGTGCCTCTTTTTCTCATCAGGAGACCAGTTCTCCACTCCCATCACCACATTTAACCTTAACCACCTCCTTAAAGACGGCGTCTACAACACGTAGCCAGCCGGGGCTTCAATGTATGCATTTGGGAGTGACAGAATTCGTCCACAGCAACACCTAAACAAGACTTTAAAAAAAAATCTCAGGGCGCCTGGGTGGCTCAGTCGGTTAAGCCTCTGAATTCGGCTCAGGTCAGATCTCACGTTCGTGCGTTCAAGCCCCGCGTCAGGCTCTGTGCTGACAGCCAGCTCAGAGCCTGGAGCCTGCTTCCGGTTCTGTCTCCTCTCTCTCTGCCCCTCCCCCCTCATGCTCTGTCTCTCTTTGTATCAAAAATAAATAAAACATTAAAAAAATTAAAAAAATAAAGAGTTCTAAAAAAAAAAATCTACTGAAACCCAACAACTACATTATATATAATGGGCATTTTTAAAATTACTATCAGTAATAAGGCAGGGATTTCTGCTATTTGCACTATTCTTTAACACATTTTAGAGATAGATAAGGCTAGAAAATAAATGAATCAGTTTACTATGGTTTCCAGTTGGGATGATTATGTACTTAGAAAATACAAGATATTCTGCTAAATGTCTCTTTGTACTAAGAAGAGAATTTGCTAACATGGCTGGCCACATACAAAATCAATCGCTTTTCCTTCTACCACTATTATGCAATTAGAAATGAACGTAGGAAATAGTCCGTTCATAAGCATTATTAAAAAATTAATTATCTAAAATAAATCTAGGAAGATAGGAATTTGATCTCAATGAAGCAAATGAGGGGAGCCTGGGTGGCTCAGTTGGTTAAGCATCCAGCTTTGGCTCAGGTCATGATCTCACAGTCCATGAGATCGAGCCCCATGTTGGGCTCTGTGCTGACAGCTTGGAGCCTGGAGCCTGCTTCTAATTCTGTGTCTCCCTCTCTTTCTGCTCCTACCCCGCTCATGCTCTGTCTCTCAAAAATAAACGTTTTTAAAAAACATTAAAAAAATGAAGCAAATGAAAACATTTTATTGAAGGACATAAAACAAGGCCCAAAATTGGAGAAACAGTCCTTTCTATACTAATATATTATATTTATTACAGTTCCACTTAGAATCTCAATATAGTATTTTTTTCCCATTTGATCAAAGTAAGTTTAAAATTCATATGGAAAAAGAATATGCAATAACTTTCCATTTTAAATAGTGATATCAGGGACACCTGGTGGCTCAGTCGTTTAAGCAACCGACTTCAGGTTAGGTCATGATTGCGCAGTTGGTGAGTTCAAGCCCCACATCAGGCTATGTGCTGACAGTTCAGAGCCTGGGGCCTGCTTCAGATTCTGTGTCTCTCTCTCTCTCTACCCCTCCCCTGCTTGTGCTCTGTCTCTCTGTCTCTCTGTCTCTCTCTCTCTCTCTCAAAAATAAATAAACATTTAAAAAAATTATTAATGACATCAAAGGCAGACTCACTCAATCAGATATTAAAAGTAATAACTGAATTAAATGAAATCTAAAGTAAACAGAGGAAATGATAAAGCTGACCTTTTGATTTCATAGAAAAAATTGCTTTTCCTCTGCTAAATGATGTTCACATTCCTGGTTAGTTATCCAAAGGAGCATAAAAGTATCCCAACAATGCCTAAAGATAGAAGTATAAAAAATTTCAAGACAAAAATATCAGAAGAAAAATTAAGAGACTTTTTTTTAAACCTTGGAATGGAGAGGAAGCAACAAAGTCTTGAAAGCATACGTAAAAACATGGTAGATTTGGTTACATGAGATTAAGAGGCTTCTGCCCAAGAACGAGACGCTATTGCCATTGTCCAGAAGGGAGGGTGGAGTGGTTACGATGGTGGTGGCCATGGAGATTGAGAGAAGAAGTGTTCATTCCCATGGTAATGTGGCAATGACAGGATTCCCGAGTAGGCCAGATGTGGATTTGAAAGTGGGAAAAAAAGTCAAATTAGATCAAAGTTGCGTGAGATCATTTTCAAGACAAGAAATACAAAATTACTCACACCAAATTAGATGTGAAAGTATTTCTTTAGAATGAGAAAAGAAGCTACAACAAATTACAAATTTAAGAAGCTGCCAAATACTATAAAAATCACTGACTCCAAAGAAATTAAAAAGACATACTATTTTTAATCTATCAACTGCTAGAAACATTTTGGCAGTAAACTCTTTGTATCACCTTTTATATGACAATGATTTTATAAGATTATTTTGTAGATAAAGAAAAAGAAACTAATTCAGTCTTTGTTGTAGCCTGGTGGATCAACTTCTGTCTTTTTATTATCAAGAATTGGGGTATATGAAACATGTGATGTCACATATAGATATACCTGCTATTTGTAGGATAGCTTCAACTTTGTAGTTTATATAACAAATTCTGGCAAATTCTATTTCATGCAATTTTTATCCAAAGTATGGATTATTTATAATTTAATGTGTTTCACTATTGATTATTTGTAGCAAGAGAGAACTTTGGTTTTGATGAGGCACCTTTATATGTCAAGTGTTCCAATATTTAGCTAAGAAAATGCTCTAATATTTAGCTAAATAAACATCAAATATTACATGTCTGATGATTGGAAGAATGTTCCACAGCATAACTTCTGGCTCCCCAAATTTCAAATATTATTTCTCTTCTCTACACAATACCCCTCCATGAGATAGGTCATCTCATAATACAAGACCATAGGTCCTGAGGCTTAGTGTCACAAAGCAAGGAGAGCAACCAAGGGAATGGTAAGAAACTTTCCTAAGCACCCCCACGCAAGAATACCTAGTAAGAACTTAACTGTATGTAGGAGTATCTGTGGATAACTTAATGTTATCTCACTAAATCCAATCTAAATAAATTCCTAACACAACTTCTTTGTAGCCAGATCTCAAAAGTTGTCTATGGCAATGACATGAGGGAATGTAATTAAGGGTAATTCAGAGATAAAAACAGTTGGAATTAATTGTAGTTAAAATATGCTTCTATTGCAAATTTACTGAAATACATGATATGCAAACACATTTAGGTCCCAAGATCTTAGAAAAGCTCCTGCAAATGAAGGGAACTAAAACTTAAGCTTTGAAATTCTTGGTAAATTCACCTCTCTTCACAGAAGAATCATATATGATTCCAGGTTTCTGTCTGGAATAACATAAGCCAATCTTTAGTAAAGACATCTCCTTGTTGAGGTTCATGTCATTTACCTAGAAAACCAGATGGCTGGGTAGCACGGGGAGGGGAGTCCTTCCACGACGGGCTGCCTAGCCTATGAAGCCTTTTCCCTGGGGGTCACAGCCTCCCTTCCTCTATGTAGAGGCACCAGGCAGCCTGCCTGGGAAACTTTTCCTGCCCCCTCAGGAGCACCATCATGGACCTCTGGAAGCCCTACTAGCATGTGAGGAACCAAGCACATGAAAATAGTACAAGGGCTCTGAAAATTAACTCGTCACTAGACCCATCATAGGGTGACTTCTTGCTAAAATATAAGCTTTAAATAGGACTCAGAGTCTTCTAAAATAATAACCAAAATGTCCAGGATATGATTTTTAAAAATCACTTGTTATGTACCAAGAACTACAACTCAAATAAAAAAGTACAATAACCAAGACCCATCAAACACTAAGATTACCCAACACGGGCTTTTTTAAAAAGTAAGCTCTATGCCCAGCATGGGGTCTGAATTCACAACCCCAAGATCAGGAATCATATGCCCTATTGACTGAGCCAGCCAGATGCCCCTATCAAACAGGGTCGTTAAAGCATTCATATTAAAAATGCTTCGGTAAGTCACTACGAATTCTGTTGAAGCAAATGAAACAATAGAAAAGTACAGAAGAGGGATGCCTGTGTGGCTCAGTCAGTTAAGCATTCAACTTCAGCTCAGGTCGTGGTCTCATGGTTCGTAAGTTTGAGCCCCAGGTCAGGCTCTGTGCTGACAGCTCAGAGCCTGGAGCCTATTTTGAATTCTGTGTCTCCTTCTCTCTCTGCCCCTTCCCTGCTCCCACTGTGTGTATGTGTGTGTGTGTGTGTGTGTGTGTGTGTGTGTGTGTGTGTGTGTATGTGTCTCAAAAATAAACATTAAAAATTAAAAAAAAAGAAAATCACAGAGGAGAAATAGCAGTTTTAGAAAGAATGATGTAGAAAGTATAGAACTGAAAATACAATAGTAGAATTAAATATTTGCTTGATGGCTTAATAGTAGATTTGAAAGGTCAAAGACAGAATGTGTGAAGTAGAAGACAGTTCAACAAAATTTACTGAGTTTAAACAATAGAGAAAAAATAGACTGAAAAAAATTAAGCAGAGTCCCTCAGAAAATGAGGGCAATAACAAACAAACAAGAATATATTAAGAAGGAGAGAAGAAAGAGAGTGGGTTGAAGAAATAGTGGTTGAGAACTTTCCAAACTTGGTGGTGAAGGAGAAGGAGAAGGAGAAGGAGAAGGAGAAGGAGAAGGAGAAGAAGAAAAGGGGTAGAGGGGTATGGAAAGCCCTGAAACTATAATTAAGAAACTGAGCAAACTCCTAATATGATAACTCAAAAGACTTCATGCAAAGACATAAAATTATACCTCTGAAAACTAAAGACATAGAAAAAAAATCTGGAAAGCAGACAGAGAGAACCAGTACATTAGCTACAGGGACCAGTGCTGTGAAGGTCAGTGGATTTCTTACCTGAAACCATGGTGGCCAGATGGATGTGCCACCACATTTTTCAAGTGCTTAAAGAAAATAGTTGTCAATATAAATTTTATATCTTGCAAAACTATCCCTTAGGAATGAAGAGGCAATGAAAAAATTCCCAAAGGAAGAAAAACTTAAAGAGTTTGTTGGTAGCACACCTACTTTTCAGGATTGCTAAATAATTTCCTTTAAACAGAAAGAAAATAATAAATGAATCCATTTTGAGCATCAAGGGTCAAAAATTAAAGCCAATGGCAGAAACAGAAATATGGGTACATGCAATAGACTATCCTTCTCCTCATGAGTTTTGTAAATCATATTTTATGAGTAAAAGATATTGTGACCCTATCCTATACTCAAAACATAGAAGTAGGGAAGGTAAAGGGAACCGAATGGAAGAAAGGATTCCACATTTTATTCAAAGTAATAAAATGTTGATATCAGTAAAATGCTATGTCATATAACTATTTTAAAAATATATTTTATGTTTATTTTTGAGTGAGAGAGAAAATGTGAGTGGAGGAATGGCAGAGAGGGAGAAGGAGGGGAGATGCATAATCTGAAGCAGGCTCCAGGTTCTGAACTGTCAGCACAGAACCTGAAATGGGGCTCAAACCCATGAACTCTGAGATCATTACTTGAGCCAAAGTCAGAGATTCAACCGACTGAGCTACTCAGGGGTCCCAGACTTATACATTGAAAAAAATTTTTTTAATGTTTTTATTTATATTTGAGAGAGAGCAAGTGAGTGAGCAGGGGAGGGGCAGAGAGAGAGGGAGACAGAATCTGAAGCAGGCTCCAGGCTCTGAGCTGTCAGCACAGAGCCTAGTACTGGGCTTGAACTCACAAGCCTTGAGATCATGACCTGAGATGAAGTCCAATGCTTAACTGACTGAGCCACCCAGGTTCCCTCACATTTTTTAATACCCAGAACAACCACCATGAAAATTATACAAAGAGATACATTAGATAAAAACACTATAAATAAATCAAGATGGAAGGCTGAAAAATATTTATACAACCTGCAAGAAGGCAAGAAAAGAGAAATAGAGGATCAGGAACCAGAGGAAATTAATAAAAGCCTGAAGTCCTAATATATCAAATTCCCTTTAAGTGTGAATGGGTTAAATACAGAAATTAAAAGTATATCAAAAAACACAAGCCAACTATATGCTGTCTACAAGAACTCACTTAAAATTCAACAACATATCCTAGAAGTGAAAGGATGGAAAAGTACAACGTGCAAATATTAATTTTTAAAAAGAAGGAGCTGTTAATATTAGATAAAGTAGACTTCAGAACAAGAGGTCTTATTAGAGGCAAAGAGACACATTACATAATGTTAAGAGGATTGATCCATCAGAAAGACATTACAATCCTAACGTGTATGTGCCGAATAGCAGAACGTGAAAAACGCATGAAGCAGAAATCAATACAGCTGAAAAGTGAAATAGACAAATTCACAAGTATTATTTGGTCTTTAATACCTCCTCTTAGCAAGCAATAGAACTGATGGGTAATCACAATAGGTAACTAATAGATAAACACAGAAGGTCTGAACAACACAATTATCCAAAAAAAAAAATTTATATACACAGAACACTCTACCCAACAAGAGCAGAATAGGCATTTTTCAAGTGTCTAGGGAACATTTACCAAATAGATCAGATCTTGGGCCACAAAACAAACCTTAATATATTTAAAATAATTGAAATCATGCAAAATACATTCTCTGACCCAATGAAATCACACTAGACTTCAATAACAGAAACACAGGTGGAAAATCTCCAAATACTTGGAAAGTTAACAACCTATTTCTAAATAATGTATCAAAGAGAAAGTCTCGAGGGAAATTTTAAAATACATAGAAGTAAGTGAAAAAGAGAACACACTATATTCAAATAGGTGGGGTGCAGCTAAAGCAGCGTTGAGGGGGTATTTATTGCATTTAATGCTTTCATTAGAAAAGAGTAAAAGTCTCACACCAATAGTATAAATTCTGATCTCAAGAGTGCATCAGAAAAAGAGCAAAATAAGCCCAAAGCAAGCAAAGAAAATGTATAGAACACTTTCTATTCCATTACTTCTCTTGTTGCTAGGCCTATATTCCATTGTCCAGCATTATAATTATTCCCATACAACTGTCATTAATTGCTTGCCTGTCTCCTTTATTCTTGTACACAGCCAGAAAAAAATGCTCTCCACATTTGTTTACAAGATTTCAGTGTAAAAGGAGAAAAATCACAGCGCTATTGACCAGAGTCATTTCAAATCCATTACCGTACCTCTCAGATAGTTACTTGATGCTAATATTATCCCAATTTTCTGATGTATCTACTTTTCCACTACGTCAGCAGATGATTTCAAATCTCCAGCATGCTCTTTCCCCTTTGTTCTAAGCTAATAACCTCTTTGCACATTTTATACAGAAATAATACCATTCCAATAAGAACTTCCCACCTCATCTTTCAACCGGATAGTCCACCAACTTATTTGTATCTATACACACATATTGGCTTCCCTTGTAGTTACAAGAAAAACGTCACTGCTCCTATCTTAGCTCAACTTCTCCACTTACCCTTTTTTTTCTTTTTCAAAAAAGGAATTTGTGCTGCTCATTTTTCTTTCCCTACTCCATTATTAATTTCTACTGGATCCTTCCCATCCAAACTGAAGCATACTTTAAGATGACCCATCAAAACAAACACACACAGAAAAACAAGCAACCAAAAAATTTCCATTGATTCTACATCCTGTCCCAGCTATGCCCATTTTTCTTTGCCTCTGTAGAAATATAGAGCATTGTCTGTCCTCACTGCCTCCACTAACTCACCTGCCATTTTCTCTTCAAATCATCTTAATTGGGTATTTCTCTTGACTTCGCTAGTAAAATGGCCCTCATCTCACCAATGACCTCATCTTGTTAAAGCTAATGTTCACTTCTCTGAGATCATCTTACTTGAGCTCTTAGCACTTTGACATCATGTGCTGTTCCCTCCTTCTTGACACACATTCCTCACTTGGTGTTCTTCTATCTCTGGCTGCTTCATCTCAAACCCTTTATACTTCTCTCTCCAGACCTCTAAATGTTTTGGTGACCCAGGGCTCTCTCTTTGGTGCTTCTCCCACCTCTATGATCTCATCTGGGTAATTTCAGCGGGCCCAGGGCTTTAAATACCATTTTTAGCAGACAACTCAAATTTATATCTCTAGCCTAGACCTCTCTTCAGAACTCCAAACTCCTATATTCTACTTGACATTTCAATTTAGATGTCTAATAGAAAACTTAAATGCAGTTGAACAGAATGATTAATACCTCTTCCTGATTTGCTGCTCCAAAGTCGTCTACTTCTTGCCAGATCCGTCTACCTCATTGCTCAAGTGAACACATAAAAACTTATAGCTTTTGGAATCCTTGACTCTTCTTTCTCTCACAGCACAACCTATATTCTAATCCATCAGTGAGGACTGTTGGTGGTGTTTTCAATATTTCCTGGACCCACCCACTTTCTACCATCTCCATAACTACCACCTCAGTCCGCATTACCTACTCGCCACACATCTGCTTCATAATTGACTTTCTGAATTCACTTAAAACGGAGACAGGGCTAACAGGTAATTTGAAAGCAGTAGTACCTTAAACTTCTCTAGAATCACATATTGTGTATGACTGTTTGCTTTTGCATTGAGTCTTAAAATATACGTTAGGGAGAAACGACTTCAAATGTCATTTGAGACTGGAAATGTCTGAGCTTCTATTTTGAAAAGACACAAAGCAAAGAGAGGACTAGATAACCAAAATTTGTATAAAATAATAAGGCAAAAAGAGGGGGATTTTGAAAGTTATACTAACAAGCAAGAGAACAAACAGGAAGGGGTAGGCCCTCTGCTAGAGACAGATGGCGATAACAGATGACAGAAAGAAAGCAGGGCCACTCCGTTCCTGTTCTGCCTGTCTTCTGCGTCAGAGACAATGATCTTCAGACTGGAGAGAGGAGAACAAACTAGTTTAAGAGGCACTGATGTCAAAGATAGGTGGGAAGATAGAGAACAGCAGGTGCCCTGGTACAGATGAACTTCGTGAGAGGGTTGGAGAAAACAGGGGGTGAATCTCCCAGACCAGCTTCTGCTCTTCCTAGGGGACGGTGGAGATGGGGAGAGTGTTACAGCTCAGGAGAGAAGCAAATGCAGCACAAATTTTCACTGGAAGAAAACAGGAAATTCTGCAATTATAAGCCAGTGAACATGACATGCATCCTTCTGCAAAATTATAGAATGGATTACTGAAATGAATGGGTTTTCAAACAGTATAAAATGAGAGCTTGTAAATTCTTACAAAGGGAAGTGATATTCACTGAGACCCAGCATGGGCTCATTAAGATTAAGCTGTACCAGACTAACCTCATTTTCCTTTTGGGTGGGTTAACTACTACTGTTAAGCAGAGCTAATATTTTTTAGCACTTCGTCAATGTTAGCCTCTAGGTTAAATGCTTTATGCACATTTTTTCATGTGATTATAAGTATTATTCCCCCAATTTTATAGATGAGGTAGCGGGTTTAGAGCAGTAACTAGCCCTAGAACACAATGCTAAAACTGGGGAACATGAATGTAAGCACAGGTTAGCACGTTTCAGAATTCATGGTCTTAATCTCTGCTCTATAATGCCACTAAAGAGTTCAGGTATAACCCACCTGAGTGACTCCATCATTTTAGTATCCAACTTTGGTTCAGGTCATGATCTCATGGTTCTGGGTTCAAGCCTCCTGTCAGACTCTATGCTGACAGCTCAGAGCCTGGAGCCTGCTTCTAATTCTGTGTCTCCCTCTCTCTCTGCCCCTCCCCCACTCACACTCTGTCTCTCTCTGTCTCTCAAAAATGAATAAACATTAAGTAAACAAATGTCACACGTGAATTATGTCCATGGCCACAAGATAGAAAGAGATGAACCAGCTGACGGTATGCTGGGGGTGGTCCATAAATGATGGAATGCCCATTTTCCAAGGGCACTGATTAATGTGTTATTGTTTTCCTGAAGAAGAAGTCTCCGTTTATCCCAGAGCCCCATCTTTAACCTACTGTTGGGTAACAATTTCATGAACAACTTGGCTAAATAAGTAGATGGCATATTATCAAATATGTGGATGACCTGAAACCTAACTGACTTAATTATGGACTTCCCTAAACATCTTAGCATAGGATGAATAACACCGGAAGCAGTAGATTCAAAATGTAAAAATCTACCACATGAGCTTTTCAAAATCTACTCAATATCACATAGGAAAAAAAAGAAAAACCAAAAAAGAAAAGCCAACAACAATTTATGAACGACTCCTCATGTGGCCAACTCTGCAGCATGACAGCCCAATGGCAAAACATCTCACCAAGGCAGAAAGGTCCAATCAGGAAATTTTAGACTAGATCACTGAACTGACGCTTTCCTGAAAGGCTCCAAGATCACACAGGTATTAAAACAGTGCTAACAGCTGAGTCCAGAGAGTGACACAAGGGAAAATACTAGACAAGTGGCCAGGAAGCTTAGCAATGGTACAGATTTACAGCAGGAGACAGGGAAGGATTTCACTGAAATCAAACTCTTTCATGCTCTTTCTTTCTTCTTTTTTTAAGTATACTATCTTTTCCCTCTTCTATGTATGTAACAGAAGGCCTCCCATTGCTAAGGGCTTTCATTGTTTTCCTTTCCTGTACTGTATGGAGGCCTTACAGTAACTTTTAGAATAATGTTTCTTGGTTTACTTTATCACTTTAATGTTTAAAAAATTAAACACGTTTTAGAGTTTTTAAAAATCTTTTCATGTGTATACTATTTTAAAGGATTTTAGGCTTCAACATGCATGTGTCCCTCGATGTTAAGCCCTTTTTCAAATTTTTAAATGTTTTTCTAATGCCTATTTATTTTTGAGAGACAGAGAGAGAGAGAGAGAGAGAGAGAGAGAGAGAGAGAGAAAGAGAGAGAGAGAGAGAGAGGGAGGAGAGAGACAGACAGACCGACCAGAAACAAAGTAGGCTTCAGGCTCTGAGCTATCAGCACAGAGCCCAATGTGGGGCTCGAACTCACGAATCATGAGATCATGATCTGAGCCGAGATAGGACACGTAAACAGCTGAGCCACCCAGGTGCCCTGTCCCCTTTCAGACTACTGCAACTACACTGGAGCTTTCTTTTTGTTTGGTTCCTGCTAGGTGTTTTGGGAAGTATGTACAGCCACTCTGAGAAGTCTGTGAAAATTATATTTCATAGAAATACAAGTACAGACTATGATGTGGCTACCAAACAAACAAAGATGATTTGATACTACGTGAATTTAATGATATATCCAGGAAGAAGAAATTGATCATTGTTCTCTATATACAGCTAAACCCAAATACTGACTGATGCTTATTTCTGACCCTTTAAGAGGATGCAGAGGCATGCCTGTATTTTCACAGGTGACCTGGGCGATGGAGAGATTTGGGACCATGTAAGATGAGAGTCTCTTGAAGAAATTGGGATGTTTTTCCTGGAGAAGACACTAGTCACTATTTAGCAAGCTGTAAAAGTGATGGGAGTAATAAGAGGTTATAAGAGCAAATGGAAAAATCAGAGTTTTGTCATTTCACACAATGTGTAGAGGTTCTAGCACTAGACTGGCCTGGGAATACAGCCTGGCCTCACTGCTTACTCGCTGTTTCACCTTACTCAAGTTACTTAACTGCTCTGTGCTGCAGTTTTCCTTCTGTATATGGTCACACTAACAGTACATGTGTCATTAGGATTAACTGAATTAAGCTATGGAAAGCACAGGGAACAGTGGCTGCTACATGTTAAGCACTCAGTACATTTTAATTATTAATAAAGCACAATAGAAATTTTCCTCTTGTTGGGTGACAAACTGGTGATTAGACTTCTGGTGGTGGTTCAGTCAGGAAAGGGAATGATGAGAAGGAAAGAATGATTGGGTCAGGTTTGAGAATTTGAGTTTGCTTGTGTTTATCATGGAATACGTCTGGCTGCAGAAAAGATGCATCATAATTACTAAAGTTAGGGTATTTAAAAATATCTAGTGGTGACCCATAATGCAACAAGATCAAACACAGACTCACTGCTATTTGATTTTTAACAATCAGACCCTCAAGAAGAGAAGTAATCTATTCGCCTTGGGTAAACTTCTTGGACTTTGCACAAAAAGCCAAGACAATAAAACCTGTTGCAAGTATTCTGTAAAAACTACTACAAAAATTACCTCTCACTTCACTATGAGCAGAGGTGGCTTGTCAGAATAAATTATAGTCCCATGGATTATCTGAAAGAAGGAAAATGTGCATATACAGATGCAAATATTTCTATTATGCAGTTAATTTTATTATACATCTGGACAGTTGACATTTCTTGTCTACTGTGTTTGCTGCTCTAAATCTTCTTCCCCAAAATGACAAATTTGAGAAATAGGAGCTCTTGATTTGACAGAGAAAGAGCTGGGTAGCAGTTGCCAACGTTAGGCTAGATTCTGTGGGTCTCAGAGTTGCCTGATTCCTTCACTCCTTTAGCAAATTTTTACTAAACTATGTGCTAAACACTTTCCCAAGTCCCGAGAAAAGAACAGCAATCAGGCAGACACTGTTGCAATTCTCATTTAACTCCCATTCTAGTGAGAAGACACAACAAATAAACAAGCAAAGGAATCCAGGAAATATAGAAAGTGCTCAAAGAGAACCGAACAGGGCATCAAGGTAGGAATTTCTGGATGATTGCTTTGGACTGAGTGGTCGGGGAGGCCTCTGTAAGGAGCAGATGTCTCACCAAGATGTGAATGACCTAAGCATCCAGGACTGTGGGGATCAACATTCTAAGAAAAGGCAGCATCTAGTACAAAGATTCTAAGGTGAGAGAGGGCCAGTTTGGCTGAAAGGCTGTGGATAGGGTGGTAACGGTGATGGGAGGGTCAGAGATGCAGAATCTAGAGCGTTTATAGCACGTAGGACAAGACAAGATGCTGAGACTATAGCTTTAATCAGAAGCCAGGCATTTGGTAACATTTAAGCAGAGAAGTAACTTAATCTGTTTGTATTTAGACAAACCCATCTTGGTATTACATGGAGATTACATCACAGAAAGCAAGAGAGCAAGCAAGGAGACCAATTGGAAAGTTATAGCAATGGTCTGGGCAAACACATGGAGATGACTTAGCAGGAGAGAGGGTAATGGACATAAAGAGAAACAGTCAGATTTAGGGTAGGTTTTAGAGTTAGGCAGAGTCATAGAATTTGGGAGTACTTTGGTGAGAGAAAGGGCTAAATGATGGATGTATCTAAGTTTCTGGCCTTAGAAATCTATAGCAATGGTGCCGTTTTCAGATATTTGTGAGCTTAGGGAAGGAAGGGGTTTGGGTAGGGGAAAATGAAAATTTCTCCTATGGACAAACTAAGTTTTAAATGCCTATTAGCCATTAAAGAACAGCTGTCTAATATGAATTTGGATATCTTAATACAAGTTTCAGAGAAGAGGTGACAAATGCAATACATTGATTTGAAAGACTTAAACTACCTGAAGCCATGAGAAAGCCTAATTAGGAGGACAGGGCCAAGTTACTTGGCCAATGGGTACTCCAACATCTAGAGATCAGGTAGAAGAAGAGGAGGAGCAAGAATGCAAGACTGAGAAGGCTCGACCAGTGAGTTAGGAGGAAAGTCAGGAGAGACGCTAACCAAGAGGTCAAGAGAAGCAATAATGTCAAGAAGGGAATGATCAGTTGAGTACAATGCTGCTGAACAAAATAGAGACCCCTGGCTATGGCAGCTCCAGTAGAATGGTGCGCTCTGAAGCTCAACTGGAATAGACTAAGGAGAAGACGTGGGGTGAGAAGAGGAGAAGAACAACTAGCAGGAGAAAGTGCTTCTAGACAATGTAATTAGTAGAGCCCTCTGAGACTAGAACAACCTACTGGAAAAGCTCAAAGAATTGTTTATAATTATAATGAGGGGATTTGTGCACCTGCTAGTGATTTGGACCAGATGACCTTGGAAATACCCATCATATGAAGGTGGTCTAGGATTCTTTTATTCTACAGTGTTTATCTGATACTGCTCTCTTGCTTGCCTGAATTGCCAGTGTAGTGTCCTTCACCTGATCCTTCCTCAACCTTATCAGGGGTAGATAAATTATTTTCATTAGACTTTATAAAATACTGGAAATAGCTCTTGAATTTTTATTACCTTCACAGTAGACTCTAGATTGGGAAAAATTGACCTCATTCAACTGTCTCATAATGTAAATAAGGCAATTAAGGCTCTGAGAAGTGAAATGGCCAGTCAAATACAAAATTCAAAGATAATAGCAAAGCCAGGGCTAGAACCCAGTCACCTCCTTTTGGTTCTGATCATCTCATTACTTCCCCATTTTTGGTTTCTATGTCTCTAATTTTTATAAACTACCTTCTTACAATAGGAACTTTGAAAGTCATATTAAAAATAGCAAAATAAAAAGCAAACAAAAAACCAAGGAGCACCTGAAATCCTCAGCTTCAGAGAACTGAAGTTCCTCTTTTTTTTTCCCCAAAAATGAGCTGCTGCAGTAGTGGCAGCAGATGGCTCTCAGCCGAGTCCTTCTCTGAGAAGGGTCAGGTCATAGGGTTGGGTAGACTCAGCAACAATCCATATGATGGAAGTGGTAAATTCAGAAGCAAGCATCAGCAGGATAGAGGGCACAGTTAAGTTGCATTGGCATCTTTCCTTTGACACAAACCTACAGCCACAGGATGGGTCCCTGATGATTAGCTTGCGGAGGAGGGAGGAGCCCAACAGATGGTTCACAGATGGGTCATCCTGACATGGAGCGCAAGCTAAAAATGGGCTGCTGTTGCATGGCAGCTACACTCAAGAGTGTCTCTGCAAGAAAACTGTGAAGGGAAATCCTCACAATGGGCACAGCTTCAGGCATTGCATCTGGTCAGCTACCTTGTATGGAAAGAATGATAGACCAAAATAACTCTATATGCCTATCCATGAACAGAGGGAAAGGATTTAGCTGGTCATTCGGACACCTGGAAAAAGAAAAATTTGCAGATTGGTGACCAGGGCCTCTGGGGAAGATTTACATGGGTGGGCCTACAGGAATGAGCCGCCATGTGAAGATCTTTGTATCACGTGTAAAAATGCCTTCTGGAAAGGTTCCGCTTCTCCTTCATCATTCTTTGTAGAATAGGCACTGAACAGTGAAAATTAGAGAATGGCATGGCCAGTTGGCATCAGCCAGCCTCTGTTATTAGCCATTCCAGTGCTGGCTTAACAGTCACATAAACAGAGAAGTCACAGTGGCAGGGATGGAGGCTATGCATAGGCCCAGAATGGCTGCCTTTCCTCAAGGCTGATCTTGCTACTGCTAGTGCCAGATATCTCACCTCCCAGGTAAGTCCTGATATGGCATCAGCTTCGAGGACACCAACCAGCTAGATGGTGATAAACTGACCCCTCTAAACCCCTTCCATTCTGTAATGCACTTTGGCTGGAATCAATAGATATTCCAGGTCTGGTTCTGCCTTTGTGATCCATAGGACCTCAGACAGCACCACAGTTCAAGGGCTCACAAAGTATCTGATCCCTTGATAAAAGATCTTGCACAACATTGCAATGGATTAAGGATGCGTTGGACCACAAAGGAGATAATAGCAGTAAGCACATGAGTGCGGGATCCACTGGTTTGATCACATACTGGGCTACCCACTAAGTTGCCAGTCTTATAGAATAGCCTTTTGAAAGTGTAACTGAGGCACCAGCTTGGATCTGAGACTCTATAAGAATGGGAGGCTTATGCTCTAAGACCTGTAACACACTAGATAAATGGCTCCTACATGGCGCCATGTCCCCGGTAGGTAGAATATACAGGTCTGGGACCCATGGAAAGGAAATAGGAGTATCCTTGCTCACCACCCCTCCAAGGGACCAACTTGGAGAATCTGTGCTTCCAATTGCTACAAGGCTAGACAAGGCAGATCTCGATGTTCTGGTCCCCAAAAGGGGACATGTTCTATCAAAAGATACAACAGTCCCATCAAGCTTTAAGTTAAAACTACTGCTGTCACTTTAAGTCCTCATGATGAGAAGAAAGCAAAGAAAGTAGCGTAGAGAGAAAGGAGTCACGATCCTGACATGGGTGCTTGACTATGAGCCTCAGTGGGAGGCAGGGCTACTGCTTCAGCAGCAGGCAAGAATAGTACCCACACAGTTCCACTGGGAATCTCTTAATATACTGTACTGCCCTGTTTTGACAATGATTGGGTAAGTGCTAACACCCATGAACTGAAAAATCCATGGTGACCAGGGGGCTTGGACCCACAAGACATGAGAGTGTGGGTCACCCCATCATATACACCATTTAGATGAGGCAGAAATGTTGGCCAAATCTGAGTGAAATCTACAATAAATAGTAGAGTAAGAATACAATGGAAACTTAATAAAATATATAAGTGAACTTAAGCGGCACAGGAAATAGATTTTAGCAAGTACTGTTATATGTCATCTGGATTCCTTGTTCAGGACAGGAATTTATTACCTCAGTTACTGGTAATATTGACAACTAATGGCTTTGAGCTGAATTTTTATTTGTGAATCACCGTAGCTAAAAGAGCTATTTGCCCAAGGCCACACCTCCTCCTGGGGCACAGTCCCCATTCAGTTACTAGATGATAAAGGGTTTGAAGACTCAGGCCCTTTGCCCTAACAAGGGACAACTCTGAAGGACCTTCTCAGCTCCGGAGCTCCAGGCTCTCTCGCTCTCTCTCTCTCCTTAAGTTTATCTGTTTATTTTGAGAGAGAGAGAGTAGGGGAAGAGCAGAGAGATGGAGAGAGAGAATCCCAAGCAGGCTCCTCTCTGACAGCTCAGATCCTAAAATCGGGCTTGAATTCACAAACCATGAGATCATGACCTTAATGCAAACCAAGAGTTGGACACTCAACTGACTAAGCCACCCAGGTGCCCCACAGCTTTCAGGATCTTTATTGTAACTTCTCTGCTCCCCCCTTGATTCAAATTTACTTCCTTTACTAGACATTGACGGGTTCATCCCAAGCACAATCACCAATGAAGTTACTACACACAACACAAATCTCTCTCTTAGACTATTTCTCAGGGACAGCTAGTTCAAAAGCATATGATGGGTTCATGTGAGATGATATCTCTAATTGTGAGGATGATATTGTAGTAGATTATTTCATGAACTTGGGAAAATTAGCTTAAAACAGTTGTAAAGCATTTGCTTCCACTTTGATAAAACAAATGTGTATAGAGATATGTAAATACATCCTGAAAAGAAGCATAAAATAGCATATTAATAGAAGCTTTCTTTGGGTACTAGGCTCAAGATGTTTTTCTATATTTTTAATAATCTTTATTTTTTAAGTTTATTTATTTTGAGAGAGACAGTGCATGCAACTGGAGGAGAGGCAGAGAGACAGGGGAGAGAGAATGCCAAGCAGGTGTGGTGCTGGAAGTATGTAGCCCCATGCGGGGTTTGATCTCACAAACTGAGATCATGACATGAGCCAAGACCCAGAACTGGACGCTTGACCAACTATGCCACTAAGGTGCCCCTAGGTATGCTTATTTTTAATCAGCTAATGTATTATTTTAGTGAAAAACTCTGAGTGCATAATATATCTATAAAAATAAAGATGCATGTATAAAACAGAAAGAAATAGAAGCAAGAAAGAGAGAGTCCAATATAATTACTATCTATCCCAGATGACTCTTGAGTTAAAAATGGGAAATAATTTATCTCTTTTCTCTAATTCATGTACTGGTTTAATTGAAGTTACCAGGTGAGGTAGACCATAAGAAACTAATACCTGGAGTGGAGTTTCTGGGCCACATGGTCACTCTCTGTGTCACCTTTCGAGGAACTGCCAGACTGTTTACCAAAGTGGCTGCACCATTTTACAGTCAGTAGTTCTAAGCCACATTACTTTTTTCTACCCTTAGTTCAAGCAGATTTCTTTTGTGGCCTGAATATTCTGTCAGATACAGATTAGTCATTTCTCTTAGATGGGTCTTAACCAAGGAAAAGACTAGAGACAAGCAGAAGAATTTGATTCGTTCCCAAGTCACCATCATATGGTAAGAATGAGTCAAACACATTAGTTTTTCTTCAAGATGGACACTTATCCCTTAGAGCACTTCCGTCACTGTTCCTGTCCACCCATTTAAGGTGTGCGCTCATTAGCCAACTTGCTCAGGAATCGCTGTCAGTGGTATAAATATACAATGGGATATTACTCAGCCATCAAAAAAGAATGAAATCTTGCCATTTGCAACAACATGGATGGAGCTAGAGTATATTATGCCAAGGGAAATAAATCAGTCAAAGAAAGAAAAATATCATATGATTTCACTCATCTGTGGAATTTAAGAAAGAAAACATATGAACATATGGAGGGGGGAAGAGAGAAGGAAACAAACCATGAGAGACTCTTAATGGTAGAGAACAAACTTAAGGTTGATGGAAGGGAGGTGGGTGGGGGGTGGGGGATGGTCCTGAGGGAGATGCTGGGATGAGCACTGAGTGTTGCATATAAGTAATGAATCACTGAATTCTACTCCTGAAACCATGATTACACTGTATGTTAATTAACTAGAATTTAAATAAAAATTTGAAAAAGGAAAAAAATAGCTGGAACATAAAAAGGATCACTACATCAAAAGTGTGAACTTTTTTCATTGGCTTGTTTATCCCCAAGATCCTCTCAAAGAAAAGAACCTCATTATTGACCACTCAATTGGTTTACCTTGCATAGAGAGCCAAACTTTAACCAAAATCAGAAATTGTGAAAAGTATTATTCAGTACAAGGCTGTTTTGCTTACTTTAAAAAAAATTATGCTATGGGGATGCCTGGATGGCTCAGTTGGTTGCGCATTTGACTCTTGATTTCATCTCAGGTCATGATCCCAGGGTTGTGGAATCAAGTCCTGCATTGGCCTCCACGCTGAGTGTGGAGCCTGCTTAGGATTCTCTCTCTCTCTTTCTCTGCTGTTCCCTTGCTCACAAATGTGTACTCTCTCTAAAATAAAAATAATAAATAGATAATAAATAATTATGCTACATAAATTTTATAAACTTGCTTTTCCTTTCTCTTTTCCCAAGACTGGATGATTCCAACATTTGTTAGGAAATTTGCCATAGACTATGGTTGAACATCAAGTTCAGCCCCCAGGTTCTTGCCAGAAGTTCTTCCCTGATAAAAGGAAGCATATGGTTCTTAATGTTTTGTTTGTTTTTTAAAATTCATCTTTTGAGAGACAGACAGACTGTGAGCAGAGGAGGCAGAGAGAGAGGAAGACACAGAATCCGAAGCAGGCTCCAGGCTCCGAGCTGTCAGCACAGAGCCCAATGTGGGCTCGAAGCCACGAACCATGAGACCATGACCTGAACCGAGGCTGGCCGCTTAACCAACAGAGCCACTCAGGTGCCCCAGGAATCATACGATTCTTTTTTTTTAATGTTTTATTTATGTTTGATACAGAGATAGAGAAAGAGAGAGAGAGAGCGCGAGCGCGAGCATGAGAGGGGGAGGGGCAGAGAGAGAAGGAGACACAGAACCAGAAGCAGGCTCCAGGCTCTGAGCTAGCTGTCAGCACAGAGCCTGATGCGGGGCTCGAACCCATGAACGTGAGATCTGACCTGAGCCGAAGTCGGAGGCTTAACCGACTGAGCCACCCAGGCGCCCCATCGTACGATTCTTAAAACCATTTTTCTGGTGCAAAAATTTAAGTGGGGAAATTATGATTTATTCAAGGGGCCTCGAGAAGCACAATGAGCACAATGTCTTTAACAGATTCAAAGAAAATGGAGAAAAACAGTTTCAAGTGGGTGTCCTTGATCAACGCTAAATAAAACTGAACGAATCCCATCAAAATATGTCTTCAGTGGTGATTTTGTTTTGAGAAGCCTAGTCAAGAGCAACGTGGCTACATTTAATGTGATTTTGAACTTCACTAATTTGAGGTGGGGTGGTTCTAAAACATTAATAAAGCCTCTATGTTTATATTTTGAAGTAATTCATATCTCTGCCAATTATAGAAAATAATCAGGAATTACATAATTCAAAGCTGCCTGGCTGAATACATTATAAACTGTGGTTTTGCTATTTTCTCAAGAGGTGGCAAATTAGCCGGTGAACAGACACACCGTCCTTTATCAGATCTACTGACTTAGTCGTGAACTCTACAGATTGGAAATAAGTGACATTTCCAGGAATGTGGCATTTACAGTCATATAACTATTTTGTGTCTAGCGTTCGGGTGTCCCCTCTTCATAGAAGGAGAAATCCTTAATCTCTTAGAGACATGAGAAAATTCTGGCTGAACATCAGACTTACTTGGAAAGTTATTTATAAGCCACATTTTGTCATGGGCATTATAGAAATACTATTTTTCAGTCCTTTCTGAATACATAATGCTCTTAGTTGGCTCAAATTTCAGAAGATACAAAGGTTATGCTGTGATAAAATCTCTCTCCCACTCCTCTCTGGCCACCACCTAGTTCTTCGCTATGAGGCAAAACTAGTTTTATCATTTTTTTGTATCACTTTCCAGAGGTATTTCACGCATATGTGAGCAAATACGTGTATATTCATCCTTCTTCTCAACAGATACACACTCTTGCATCTTTCACTCAAAATATCTTAACAATGGCCCGTATCTGTACATAAAGTTCCACACTCTTTTTTGCAAATGCATTGTATATTATTTGATGTTTGTTTCATCTACCTGGAAAGGTTTTAAAAATACATGTTCCTGGGCCCTCTCATAGCCCTGTAGAACCAAAAGCCATGGGGCTACAGTCTGGGAAGATGTGTTTTTAGAAGGCTTCCCAAGTGACTATCACCCATTCAGCCAAGGATTTTCCTGCTGATCGGTTCTGGGGAATCAGCATCCTGGATGATCTATTCTGAATACCACTAGTTCCAGCTGAGCTTTTCACTGGAGCTACAAAGCAGAGGTTACATTTCCTGAGAAGAGGCTGACTCATTGGTGGTACATGTTTCTGACTGAAAGGAGGTATATACTATTTATTGTTAGATTTACAGAATATTTTCAGGAAACGAATGAACAAACAAGATTCCTCTAGATTGGTGCCAGTAAAATTACCTATTGATTTACCCTACATTCCACTCCACTGAAATGATTCTCAGCGAACCTCAACTTTTCCTCTGCTTTACTTAACTCCCCTCGGCAGGTCTGTTTGCCTGCCACTCACGGTTCTCATGGGGGCTGGAGCAGGAGAATAATGATGGCCACAGTGAAGGCTCTGATCAGATCGCTAGGGGAAGTGCACGCACCCAACCTGTGCAGGAAAACTGATTGTGATTCTGCAAGAAGGCCATGAAAATCTCCTGGGTCATCACTATATTCATTTGGCCAAGGGAAAATGATTTATTTTTTATCAAACAGAAGAATCAAAGGCAAATGATGGCACAACTCTATCCTTCTCTTCCCCCTCTTACCGGGGTATGACATATTTTTCTCCCTCCTAGGTGCTTGTGGTACAAGATAGGAAACCATCCAACAGTTTGTAATCACATTTGTATAAACTCCCTGAACTGAACCTTTCACTTTTTAATATTTGCTTCCCTTTGGGCTTTACCAGGTTCATTATCAGTTGGAAGGTGTAAGTAAAATGGTTCATCTCCTGACTGTGTCCGGAGGTCTTGCAAGTAGAATTCTACTGTAATTGACACACTGTTTTTGTCTGAGCAATTTGGACAAAAAAGAAATCCAACAATTGCTTTAAATAGCTAAAATAAAAGATGTGGTGTTCCTTACTGCTTTGGATCCTCAGAATCTTAATCAATGATAGTGACCTTTGAGATGGATTTTACGAAAGCAGGAAAGGAACTAACATGTACTGATTACTTTCTGTATGGACTACTTAATTATAGAAGGTGTATTCTTATGTCCCATTTCATAGATGAAGAGATGAAGACTCAAAGGGTTTAAGTAATTTACCCAAATCCCATATCTGGTGAGTGACATAGCAAAGGCTGGAAACTAGTTCTGATTCCAAAAATTATGCTTCTTCTACTAAATCACTTTTACCATCTAGACAAATTATATAATTTACAGGCACATTTGCAAGAAGAAAACAGTTAAACATATTTAGATAAAACCTATTCGATATTTCATTATGAATCCCCAAACTGGATAATTGAGGTGATTCAATTTCCTAGACAAGCATTTCTGTGGCTGAATGGGTAATTATTGAACCCATTGTGTTATCAGATCACTCAGCTCGTGCGTTATTGAAGAGAGTCGCTATTCTATATATAGTACTATACGTAAACTGTGCATTGAGTTTAGCTTTAGAATACTTTTAACTGTAACTGAATAAAACAGCTTCCTGAGCAAGTTTCCAAGTGGAAAAGTGTTTGCACATTTGTCGTTGTTGTTGATAGGGTGCAGTTCTACACTAAATTTAATCAAACATTAAAAGTGGATATGTGGATTTAAATATTGGCTTTAAAGATAGATCCCTGATGTATACTAGCGTTCTCTAACAACATCATACTGAAAGGGATCAACCTCAGTAAGTTGGGGTTTTTTTTGGTCTAAAAAATAAGATTTTTTAAGGATGCTGCTTATCTGTTTTGAACCTCTCTGGGTTCTGAAAGTATCTGTCCCTGTTGTCAGGAATGCAAAATCTTTCCCTGTTGACTTCTGCTTTGGTGTGCCTGGTAAATGCCAAGTCACATGGTTACCACAAGCCACAACAGTCTTAGGATAGAAAATATTTTGCTTTTCCAACCTTAAAGCAGAAGTGGGCAAGTGGTGGGGCATCTGGGTGGCTCAGTCGCTTAAGCCTTTGACTTTGGTTCAGGTCATGATCTTGCAGTTCATGAGTTCAAGCCCTGTGTCGGGCTCTGTGCTGACAGCTCAGAGCCTGGAGCCTGCTTTGGATTCTGTGTCTCTCTCTCTCTCTGCTTCTCCCCCACTCATGCTTTGTGTGTGTGTGTGTGTGTGTGTGAAGAATACAATAAAGGCATTAAAAACTAATTAAAGAATAAGAAGCGGGCAACTGGTTATGAGCTGAGTAGCCCAGCTATATGAGTTTGCCATAAGACCCAAGAATCCTCTTTGGCTGGGAGGATTGATTGGGATTCACAGTTGGGTTCAAGAGGATTGCTACTGTAGGTTAATCCCATAAAATGCAAAGTGCCTTCTTTGCTTATTAAGAGTCTTTAGCTCAGATTTCCCCAAAGTGTTCTCCTTGGACTAGGATTTAGTGGGATGTCTCTCAACCTTATTTGACCACAACAAATATGATCAAATAAGCTTGAAAAATTAGAATGGATTTACTGCCTTGTTAAGATATATTTGTACAACATTAAGTTAGATGTAATTTCTCCCTGTCTCAAAATTCCTGTTTCCAGTGTCTTCCTCAGCACAGTTACCGCTCTTTATTGATTTTCTTTCCTTTTCATTCAGTTCATAAATGTTACACTTTATATGACATCATAGCATGTCAAGCCCCTTTAATTTCTGTTCCTTTATTCCAATTCCCTCAAGTAATATGAATTCAAAACATGATTTTATTATCATTTGAGATTAAAATCACAGGATTTCATCTCCTTTCCTTCCAACTATTTTTTTGAAATTTAAATTATTTTTAAAAAATTTATTAGAGTAACACATGCACTTATTTATGACATCAAATAGTCCTAAAATTTTATAACAAGAACAATGGCCCCATGCCTCACCTCTCTCCTCCTCTTCAGGGCACTGTTCTCATATTTATATATCTATCTGTAAATAATATGCATATTATCTTTATTTTGTCCCCTTTTCTTCATTTATTATTATTAATATTATTAATAAAAATTTTCTTCAATAAAAATTATTTTTATCTTAGACTTCAGGAAATTTTACACATCTTTAACAATAACAGAAATAATATAATTAACCCTTATGGATGCATCATTCAAATTTAACAATGGTCAACTTATTAGGCACTATTTTTGCATTTAGATTTCTTTCTCTAAGATGATGTTTCTATTTATAGCTTTTTCATTGAATATAGATACAGGAAAGTACAAGTATCAAAGTGCGCTGCTCACTAAATTTTCGAGGGAACATACCCACAAAACTGCACCCAGATCATGAAGCAGGGCATCAGCAACCCCCAGAGCCCCTCATTAGAGCCCCTCACTCATGCCGCTTTCCAGTTCATAACCCCAAAAAACTCTTCCAACAGCACAGACTTAGTTCCTCTGTTTTTGTACATCACATAGATGGATTCGCACAGTGTGGGCTTTTTTTGGTTCTGACTTCTTCCACTCTATACTATATTCCTGGTATTTATCCTATTGGGTGTCTGATGTACATCGTTCTTTCTTACTCCTGTCCCGTGTCACATTATGTAAATATGCCTAGGTTAGCCATCCCACTGTAGATGGGCGTTTCAGTAAGGTCTGCTTTTGAGCTATTTCAAATAGCATGGCTTGAATGTACTAAAACACGCTTTTGCTGACCATATGCTTGTGTTTTTGTTGGGCACCTAGAAGTGGAATTTCTGGGCCATAGAGTATGTATATATGTTTAGGTACAGTATTTTCTTTCCAAAAGTTGTCCAAAGTTGATTGTCTTAATATACACTCCCACCACAGTATATGGGAGTCCCAATTATTCCACATCCTCTAAAGCACTTTTTTTCTTTTATTTTAGTCATTCTGGTGCAACAGAAGTAGTGTCTTATGGTTTTAATTTGAATTTCTCTGTAGACTAATGAAGTTCGGCACCTTTTCATATGTGTACTGGCCATTCGGATAGCTTCTTCTATGAAGGGTCTGGTCAAGTCCTTTGTCAATGTACCTATGGACTTGTTGAAATTCCTTGCATTTTGAATATGAGTCCTTTTTCAGATATATTATCTCTTCTTACTAATTGGATTACCTTTTCAGCCCCATAATGGTATCTTCTCATGAATGGAAACTTAAATTTTAAAATAGTACCATTATTCATTAAAAAAATTTTGGCTGGTGGTTTCTACATGCTGTTTAAGAAATCTTTACCTACCTCAAGTCATAAATATGGTTCACTATGTTTAATTCTAAACTCTTTACTGTTTTACCTTTCATGTTTAGAACTTCAATCTTTCTGGAATTTCACTTATCATGTGAGGTAGATAGAGGCCAAGATTTATATAGGATACAATTTTTTATACATATTCATATATGCAGGCACACTATACTATATATAAGTATATATGTGATATGTGTATTTGTATATATCACATATATAAGATATATGGTATATATGTGATATGTGTATTTGTATATATTACATATATAATATACTAGTATATATATTTGATATCTATCCAGCAGTATTTTTTGAAAAATTTTGCATTTCTCCACTGTATTAAAGTATATCACATTTATCATAAATCAGTTGACTACATGTGGATCTTTCTAGAATGACCTCTTTTCCTCAGGTTTGTTCTTGCTGAAGTTATCACAGTTTAAGTCACTGTAGCCTTATAATATATATTGGCACCTAGAGTGTAAGCCCTCCAGCTTTCTCCCTTTTAAAGATTGTCCTGGGGCACCTGGGTGGCTCAGTCAGTTAAGTGTCTGACTCTTGGTTTCGGCTCAGGTCTTGATCTCAATGTTCGTGGGATCAAGCCCCATGATGGGCTCTGTGCTGAAAGCTTGGAGCCTGCTTGGGATTCTACCTACATCTCTCTCTCTCTCTCTGTGCCTCCCCTGCTCTCTATCTCTCAAAATAAATAAAAATAAACCTAAAAAACAATAAAGATTTTAGCTCTTTTTTTTTTGGTTCATAGCACTTCCATATCAACTTCATAACTAGCTTGTCAGTTGTTTGGAAAAATAATAACAACCTGCTGGCATTTTTATTGGATCAAATTGTGTACAGAGATTAATTTGGAGGGATAATGGGCCACTTTAGAAGATTGAGTCTTCTGATTCATGAACATGTTAAGTATCATCATTTTCTTAGGTCTATTTACTTTCTTTTAAAACAGTTTTCATTTTTAGTGTCACCATTTTGTACTTCTTCATTAGGTTTATTCCTAGGTATAGGATATTTTTGATACTATTATAAATTTTTTACTTAAAAATGTTTTACTCTATGTTGCTGGTATACAGAAAAACAAATGACATTAATTTTGTTTTTGAGAGAGAGAGCATGAGCTGGGGAGGGAGAGGGAGAGAGGGAATCTAAGGCAGGCTCCAAAACCAGTGTGGGGCCTGATGGGTCTGGGAGATCATGACCTGAGCCGAAATCAAGAGTTGGATGCTTAACCACTGAGCCAGCCAGGCACTCCTTGAAATTTGAACATTGGCAATCTTGTTAATTTTACTGATCATGTAGATTCTTCTAGATTTTTCCAGATACATACTCATATTATCTGCAAATAATGATAAATTTCTTTCTTTCTATCCTTTTTACATTTTTTCTCCCCCATCCATGTGCCTGGCTAGGAGCTCCTAGCGGGATAGAAATGATGAAAGCAGGCATTTTTATCTGTGAAATTTCCAATTTCACAGGCACTGTTTTTAGTACTTCATGAGTATCCTATGAGTTATAGGTCTTTGTAGATTTCAAAATCACATTTAATGCGATTAATAAGTGTCTTCTATTCCCAGTTTGCTGAGATCTATTTTTAAAATCTTATATCACAAATTTTTGTCTCTAGATCAGGGGTCAGCAAACCAAAATCTGATTGGCTCTTTTTTATCACGTCTTGTGGGAAGGCAGTTATATCCATTCTCTTATATATTGTCTGTAACTTTTTTGCACTACCATGGCCATGCTGAGTAGTTGCAACAGGGGTCCATGTGTCCTTCGAACTTAAAATATGAAGAGTCATCTGGCTTCTTAAGAATAAGGTTGCTAATCTCTGATCTACATGATCATATACTTTTTTAAAAAATCTTTTTCTGTTAATGGAGAAAACCACGGATAAACTGACGCGGTACCCTAGTCTTGCGCATGGGCAGAAATCCTATCTGGTCGTGGTTATCCCTTTTATAATTGGCTGGGTTGGATTTGCTCATTTTTATGTATTTATGTCCCCTTTTTAACTGCCCCATTTACTGTTTAAAGTTCGCTGCCTCTTACCTTCTTTCCACGTTTATCTGGGCTTTCTCTTTACTCTTTCCTCCTTTCCCTGTCTTGCTCAATTTAGATTCTATTCCAAGAAGTGTCTCCTAAGTGTGACTTTGTCCCTGTAGGCTTCTGGTTGTGGTAGGTCCTGCGGCCATATGATGCCAACATTTCAGAGCATACAGTGACTCCTTTACTTATCGGGGCATGGGACTCGGGGCATGGCTGTTCAGATTCTGTTCTCAGAACCTCCTGGAACCTTCTAGCAAATACCTGTTGGTGATTTTGAGGTTCTCCTATCCTCAGGGACACTTGCCTTCCTTCAGCTTTCCCCTTCCTACCACACAGATGTTGATGGGGCTACAGCTGTGACATATTTGTTGCCAGTTGTTCATATTTTAGGCTCCTGGGGATGTTTTATTACCTAATTTAACTGTAAATGTTGTGCTTGGATTGTTTCTTTTGTTATCCTGTTTGCTATGTTTTATTATAATTCAGGGAGATTTACTGCCAACACAAGCAGCCTGGAATCCTCTTTTATTTATTTCTAAATCAAACAAATGCATATTCTTTGTCACGTAATGTATACTTCAATTCCTGTAACCACTAACACTTTAAAGTCACTTATTTAGCACGGAGTCATTCAAATACCCCACATAGGATTAAGAGGCAAAAATTGTTCAGTTCGATGCAGATCGTGAGTTTTAAATGCATGCTTTGTAACAGGATTGGGATGGGTCCTAAAAGAATCAGCTTTACCCAAAGAGTTCTGTCCTTTGCCTTGGCTACTGGAAGATCTCTAGTCCCTGGAATATTTTGCCTGATAAGAGTGTTTTTGTTTGCTTGGGAGCTTTTGCTCGGAACAGTCTACCAATGTGTTGTATGATATGGGTTTTAGAATTTGCTGTATCAGTTCAAACTTGTAGAAGAACTAGAGACTCAAGGCATTAACCAGAACCTCCATGATGGCTAGAGCCCTACAGTCAGCCACATGGCAGTACGTGATCAAGCCCCCCTAAGAGCCCTGGATGCCAAAAGCTCGGATGAGGCTCCCTCGTTGGCAGTTATTCTGCATATTGTCACAAATGGATCTACAGGAGGATGATGTATCCCTGAGGCTGGTGGAAGCTTCATGTTTGGAACCCTCTCAGACCTTGCCCTCTGTGTCTCTCTCTGTGGCTGGCTTTGATTTCCTTTTTGTTGTTGTTTCTGTTTTTGCTGTAGTAAAACTATAATCCTAAGTATAGTGCTTTTCTGAATTCTAGAAAATTAGCGAAATTAAGGGGGCGGGTAGTGGGAATCCCTGACTTGGTGGCCAGCTGGTTAGAAGGGAGGATGGCTTGAGGAATCCCAGGCTTGTGGCTCTTGTATAATGTGAGCGCACTCTTGCTGGAGACTGTGCCTTTTTCCTGTGAAGTCTGGTCCAATTTCCAAGTAGGAGGTAGGTATCATGGCTTTTAATAAAAAAGGTTGGGCGTCCATGTACTGTGCAAATAAACACAGATTCATCATCGACAAAGACAAATTAAGAAAGCGTACACTAAAATGACATATTATAAGGAGTAGAATTATTCAACAATGATAAGAAATTAAAGACTCATGTAGGAATTAAGGTGGTATTGGTTGTTACTTTGATGCCATTCTTGCTACGATTCTAGCATGCTTCCCTCCTTCCTGCTAGCCATCCCCACAGGGCTCATTGTGCATTTCTAACAATGAAGATCAATAGGCAAATGGGAATCCACTGACAACCAACTTCTACTCCAATGTAGATCTGAGGGAAGGGCAAGGGTCACTGGGTCACTAGCTACCCAGCTGCCTGGAAAGAGGACAGGAGAGATGTGGATGGCCAGGGAGGCGGCCTTGTCTGGCTCTCCTTGGCATGTGGAGAAAAGCAAGCAAAAAGTACAAAAGTCAAAGCAAAATACCCTGTGCCCATGCAGTTTAAGTTACACTCAGCCCACCCGCCAGTAATGACAGCCAGTCTTGTTCTGGGTCTATGGAGTTCCATCTTCTTCTGAGTAGAGTTCTCTTTTCTCTCTTGACCAAGTGTGGGAGGCTGTGCCAGACCTACTCTACCAAAAACTGATGCAGGTTCAATGACATGGTGAGAGGTGCAACACAGACGCATGTGCTCAGGGAAAGATTTTCCTAGATGAAAATAGTGTGCCTTCTACCCAGCTCAGGTATACACCAGACAACCAATGGGTCTATGTCTACCATCCAGGGAGATTTTAGATTTCATTTTGGGCCACTGTCATCACCCAACTTCCATGAAAGACGGCAGACGGCATTAGAGAAGCCTGTCTACCCAACTGCGTTCTGCATCACATACCGTTTTGCATTTGTCTCATAAAATTTTGCTGGTTTGGTAATTTACAAAGTGCAGGTCACTTCAGACTGAGCCAAGTTGTCACTATTACCAGTATTTGCACTTAGAGTGTGTGTTCTGGTCTAGAGTTGTCTGTTGTTAATGAACAAGGTTAGCGGCAATGGATGTGAACCATGATTGCAAGATTCTCAGGACAGACGTTCTATTTGCTTTGCTATATGGCACATAATATATGAGTTGTATTCTAACCATGTCCAAGAATGTTTTCGTTTTCAGTTTAGGATTATTTTCTGTATCCTTAAACGAACAGCAGTACAGGGATAGAGAGAGGCAGGACGTGGGAAGCCCAGAGAACACTCAGCAATAGGGAGTATTTTATCAGACTCTTCTAAAGATTGGGTTAAATGTGCTGTTCTAGGATTCAGTCTACTTAATGGCGGGGTGTAAGTGGTACCTGGGTGGA
Organism: Suricata suricatta; assembly: GCF_006229205.1. Taxonomy (NCBI): domain Eukaryota; kingdom Metazoa; phylum Chordata; class Mammalia; order Carnivora; family Herpestidae; genus Suricata; species Suricata suricatta. The sequence goes on from NC_043712.1 coordinate 83,485,819, forward strand.
GGGAAGAAGGTCTGCCATTCAATGAGTTGTCCAAAAACCCTCACTTCCTTCAGAGTCCTATGCATGCTCACTTCCCCATTTCCGCAACAGCTAGGTCTGTCCCCCTCAGAATGAAGAATGAGAAGCTAAGGTCACCCACTCAGTTTGTAACTCTGACATTTGGTTGTGTTATGCATTTTATTGATTAACAAGTAGGGTTTCTAGGGTGTCAGTACAAGACTAGGCACTGTTTCTACTGGGTTTTCCACTCTGCGGAGCATCCATTCCTCTAATATTTCAGCTGGGGAGGATGGTCTCGAGGACCAACAACCATGAGACATTCACCCTCTGAATACTTGCAGGGATAACTTCCTTCCTTCTTGGCGAGGAAAACCTTTCTGTGAATGGGGCATCTCTCATTATGAGAAAGGTATCCCCTGGGTTGTTACTTCCCTCCAGAGCAATGTATAACAGATGTACTTCCTTTCCCAGAGGGCGAGATTTAAATATATAAAGCCAGCTACCTACTCTTCTTTTCAGGCATTATAAACATATCCAATGACTTTATGTGTTTCTTGAGACACTTCTAGGATGTCACATTTCATAGACATCATCCAGGTAACTTCATGACAATAAAAGGAGGTAACTAAGGCCCAGACCAGTTGATGAAGGAAAGCTCTACTTTAAATGCCAATGAATAAAGGTAGAAGGAATGACAGAATTAGGAAAATGTCATTTCAAAAACTTCAGTTAACATCAATTTGGATAAAGTTCATCAAGGTTAAAATCCTTGGGTGAATGGTTGACAGAAACCTGGACATTCATTTGGTGTCAAACTAATACCATATAGAATACTTTCCAATCACAGGAGGTTAAATAAAATTGCACATGGAGGGTTCAGAGTGCAATAATTCCAGGGAAGGTCAATTTTAGCAGACTAATGGTAGCTGAACTAGAAATAATGTGTTTTCTGATGGGATACAAAGCATGACATATACAACATCATGTATGGTATCCTGTCCATGGTGTTGCACTTGACTCCATCCATTTAAAATCACTTGCACTGGAAATACACTAAATGAGGCTGTAACCAGATAAATTCAAAAAGGTGGAATATTCTGGAGATCAACTAGCCTTTAGTTTTCAACCCAACTATTGAAGGACTATTCTAGATTAAAAGAGACTTATGGGATATATGTACATATTTCGAAGATATGTCCTAAGGTGTTAAGAGTGTCAATCACTGGATGGCGAGATGTGACATCCTTTTCTTTTTCTTTGTATTTTCTTTCTTTCTTTCGTTCATTCTCTCTTTCTTTCTTTCTTTCTTTCTTTCTTTCTTTCTTTCTTTCTTTCTTTCCTTCTTCCTTCCTTCCTTCCTTCCTTTCTTTCCAACAAATATTGTGTATTCTTTCTAAAATAATAAAATGTCACTTAAAAAAATTATGGCCAGGTACCTGGGGTGGTTCAGTAGGTTAAGTGTCCAACTTCAGCTCAGGTCATGATCTCATGTCTTGTGAGTTTGAGCCCCACATCAGGTTTTGTGCTGTCAGCACAGAACCCACTTCAGGTTCTTTGTCCCCCCTCTCTCTTTGCCCCTCCCCTGTTCATGTGCTCTCTCGCTCTCTCTCAAAAATAAGCATTTAAAAAAATTTATGATCAACTTGGATAAATGACTTCCTCAATCCACATGAGATTTTTTCCCCCAGATCCTGCCATATCTGTCATCCTCCCCTGGCTGAACTCCTCTTTGCTATTATTGCTTTCACGTAGGATTCCCATCATTTGGCAACACACCCCCGATGTATCATACTGGAACATGGTGGAACTTCTGATCTGACCACTATTATTAAGGCAACTCAAGACTATATTGCCTTTATGGAAACTCAGACACCATGTTGACTATATAAACAGTCTTGAGACTATTTAGAACACAAGTTAATGATTAAGAATAAACTATTTTAGAATAGAAATTGACTATTTAGAATAGAGGTCAAGAACATGGACTCTGGAAGTCTGGGACAAATGATTTAATCTCACTAAGTCTCCATTTTCTCATCTGTAAAGTCAAAGAAACACTAGAACCTGTTTCACAGGGATGTTATGGAGGCTAAATGAGGTAGCATAGCAAAGGAGTTGAGTATAGTGCTTGGTTCAAAATACATAATAAATAACTGTGACCTAGTGTAATGATTATTATTGTGGCTATAAACTCTTAGCATGAAGGTTACATCATTTAGACTCCAATATTTCAAAATTACTTTGATCTAAAGAGATGCATTTTACCCAGTGAAAATGTCTTTTAATTTTTAAAAATTACCAAATAAGCTATTTTCTTCATCTGACAATAAGTATACTACTGTATTTCTATTTTCCTTGTATTGTGACTTCTTTTGTTAACTCACCAACAATGGATCTTTTGAATGGTTAGGACCAGTGGTGTCCAGAAAGCACTCACTTGGAGTAAGCCCTGAACTTCAGGGTAACACTTCAGGGAACTTTCATGTGCACTGACATTCTGTGAGAAGACATAGAATTTAATGAGTCACCTGGATGATTGACTGCTCTGAGCTCTTCTGTGCCACACAATTTGTTCTCTGTGGAGTTATATACTCACAATTAGCTAGTAGAACAATGAAACCTTAAGACTCAGGAGGCAAAAATCTCAGAATTTTTTGAGAGCATCCATTAAAATGCAGAAATAAATACATAGTCGTGTGTGAGAGGTAAAGTGATGGAAAATCTTAAATTTAAAAATAATCTCCTGACAATCCCAAATATTAGCCCAAAAACAGAAAAATATAGAGAAGTTGGATTACCTTAAAGTAAAACATTCTTTTGGAGTTTGACATTATTTTAGTGATTTAAACAAAATCACTAATTTTGCTATATATTAATTAGGATTCTTTCCTCTACCAGAAATTTCCTCACAGAAATTCAAGTGATTTAAATAATAATGAAATGTATTGATTCAGTAACTGTAAGTGGAGTTCCAGAAGTAGAACAGATTTCAGGGTTGGCTTCATCTGGCAGTATTAGCATTCTGTCCCAGAGGTGGTTCTTTGGGGCACTGTCCTCTTCTGTTGCCTTTTTGAAATGGTAGACCCAGTTCTAAAACCTGTTCATCACCATTTCCAGTGTTATCATTTAAAGGTAAGAAAACATTTACCAGAAATGTCCAATAAGTTCCCCTTGACCTTGCTGGCCAATACTGTGTCCTAACCCCCATTTCTGAGCCAATCATTAACAAGAGGTGGGATTATTTCTTATTTTAATGTTTTATTTATTCTTGAGAGAAAGAGAGAGAGGGAGAGAGGCACAGAGACTGTGAGTAGGGGAGGGGCAGAGAAGGAGGGGATAGAGGATCTAAAGCAGGTTCTGTACTGAAAGCAGTGAGCCTGATGCCAGGCTTGAACTAACAAATCCTGAGATCATTACCTGAGTCAAAGTCAGATGCTCAACCGACTAAGCCACCCAGGTGGGGTGGGGTTACTTCTAAGGAGGCTGTGGATAAATGAAGAAAAACTGGGGAATTCTTGGTCAGAGGAGAATCAGTGTTTTTAGTAGGTCAATAGCAAGGAGTAATTTTTGCAAATTGGAAGTTGGGTGAAGGAGGATAATACTTAATTTCCAGAAAATTAGTTTTTCTTACAAAACTTGGCTTTTAAACAATTATGAAGGGAAAGAATCCAAACCTTTTCCCATCTGGCTTTCCCCTTTGCTGAAATGACAATAGTGATTCTGTGCGGGAATAACAGTATTGTTACATATCCTATCTCCACCAGGTTTTAGAATTCCCAAACAGCTGTGTACACTTTCAAAATGTGTGGAGTTTGGAAAAACCTAACTTTTAATACCTAAGTGGTAATTTTCCTTTAATTTTTAGAACAGGGGATTTTTTTAAATGGAGATGCAATCTGTATATAATAATTTACTTCAAAATGTTGTTATGTAACAGCTATTTGATGTTTGACAAGTTTTTGACACTCTTTAATGAGCTTGTTTGTATCTTTAATCTTAGAAATAAATTTACCAAGTGCAAATCTAGCACCAAGTATGATAAATTCATCATTTAGCCTTGAAGAGCAGAGTGGCATCTAAATTCAGCAAGCCACTTCTTAATTTTCTTAATGTGAAAACATACCTATATGCCTTAATTATTTTCATCTCAATACTTTTTCTCTGGCTTTCATTTTTTTAAAAACCAAATTAACTATCACTTTCTTATTATTCAGAAATTCTAAGATGTTGTGTATGGAGAAAAGTCTTAGGAAAGTCTTTTTGCCTCTCTAAATCACAATTTTCTCCTCGGGTCAATAGAGTCCATGAATCATTTCATTCAGTGAACATTTGACTGCTGAACATAGTGTTAGGAATTTAATTTTTATTTTAAGTAGGCTTCACTCTCAACATGGAGCCCAATGTGGGCCTTGAACTCACAACTCTGAGACCAAGACCTGAGCTGAAATCAAGACTTGGAAGCTTTGTCTAATGAGCCACCCAGGCATCCCAGTGTTGGGAATTTAAAAAGAAAAATAAAAAAGACTTGGTCCTGGCTTCCAAGGAATATACAGTAAAGTGACATAAACAGACAGCTAGCACAAAGGAATTTTTAGAAGGGGTTAGATACAATAATAGAGACGGGAATGAGGTATTTGGGAATTACCTAGAAGAGATAGCCTATGTCGCCTTCAATCTAGAGATGAATGAAGGCAAGTTTTCTTGCAGATGATGATACCTGTGCTCAATACTGAAGGGTGGATGGGCATTAGCTAGGTAGAAGCAGATGGGAGAGGAGGTGAGAACACTCAGTAACAGAAGAGCATGAAGTGAAAACATAGCTTTGTGCCAGGGGAAAGTATAAGCTATTCATGTTATTGGAGAAAAAAGTGTGAAGCAGAGTGTGGGAAATGCAAAGACTAAATAGGAACCAGGAGGCACTGAGAGATTTTCCTCACTGTAGGTGATGAGAATTCACTCAAAGTTTTATTTAAGGGTTAGATGGAAACATCAGTGTTTTTCTAATATCGTATTCTAATCTTCTTTAATTCTACTTATGGATTTCATCTCCAACATGTAAAACAATCTGAAAGAAGTGGTCCATGGTTTAACCCATAATTTTCTACCACCGCAACCTCACTACCACTGCACCATGATTAGTATGGTGCTGGGGTACTGACCGAATCCAAGCTTCTTTCTCTTATTCAACTAAACCAAAACCATTGTGAACTTTTTTGTGTCAAGGAAACACAACTGTAAATTAGTAAAGTGTTTGTCAAAGGAGATCAGCAAAGCCCCACCGTTACCCTGGATTATGCCACCCTCAGTTCAGTTTTCTTCCATTTTCATAAAGTTAACTGTTCCCCCAGATACACAAACTTCGGAACTAGCAGAGTCATCCGTTGCCTTTGCACTCTCTGATACACACAAAATTCTAGGTATTAGAGCCCATTTTCCTCCTCCTCCTTGTACTCAGAAAAGTCTCCTATTAAGTTGCAAATTCTAGAAGTGGGATTCATTAAGCTATTATCAGATAATGGAAGCATGAATTTGCCGACTCTTAGATGCCCAATCAGAAGGGAAATATGTTTGTTGATCAGGGTCAAGTGGCCAGAGGTGCAGAAAGGCCTGGAAGACAGAGAAGGAAGGGCCCAGCACAAGCTCTGCCTTTTCACTGCAAGAGAGCCATTTACCACCACTATGCTTTTTCTAGTAAAGCAATCCTGGGTCAAGAAGTGCCTAATGCTTCTTAACAAAATAATAGAAGGGTTATTATTCAAAAGGTGTAAGTTCAAAACCATTAAATAGAAGCGCATTTCTTCAACATGACTACAATCTTGTCTCGGAAAATAATGAAATGCTTGCCCTGTTGATGCACTCACCTTCCCTGGGTGATCTGGCAGGAAAAGAAGCCACAGCTATGATGGGGAAACTGAGTTCAACTTAGAGCATCTATTACCTTCATCCTCACCTTGTTCGCCTCCCATGCTGTTGCCCGAATGAACAGACAAGAGATTCCATGAGTTCTGGCAAAGGATGGGACACGTTTCCCTCAGAATTCCCCAGGAGGGGAGGTAGAGGCAGTAAAGAACATGGAGATTGTCCTACAGAGAGGTTTGAATAAAGAGAGAGAAGGGCGGGGGCTCTTTGTAAGATAGGGAGGGAGAACGCACACAAGAGGAGCATTTTCCTCCTGAAGCTTAAATCTGGACAAGCTTTCCAGTAGGCTGTGTAAAAGAGGGAGCGAGCCCAAGAGAACTCCTATGCCCTCCAGTCTTCCTCATTGCCCTAGAAGTCTGGCTTCATGGATGCACAACCCACATACGCTTAATTTTTAATTTGACCTGGTGTTTGGTAAGCCCAGTAACAAGGGGGCATGAGCAGACAAGATGTTTGCAATATGGCAACATGCACATGTGCTGCCATTGTCTGCCCCCCCATTCATGACTAATGTTCAGGATGCCCCATGAGCACAACGTTCCTCTGCACCCACAATGAGTGGGGATTTACTGAGATTCAAAGCCAGAACCGTTTAGCTTGTTACACCCATGTCTGAATAAGCAGAGCCTCTGACAGCCACAAATGGCCAGTCTTTCTGCTTGAACCAGAGTTTGGTTCAAACGCAGAAGGAAGGCAGTGGTGTTTTAAGAAACATGAACTACCCAGTATCATGCCCTTCCCACTTGTCCTACATCCTGGATTAGCTAACTGCTTATGCTAAAAAGGATGTCAGTCAGTCCTTCCTTACTCATCAATCACTCAAGGCAAGAGGAGTTGGTAGGTTGTTCATAGATGAATAGAACTAAAAACAAGAGTTCTGCATAGTCATTCGCCTGTTGCAGGAGGAACAAAATACATATGCAAATATGAGCGATGAGACAGGGATATGTAAGCTCAGTGATTCTGCAGACAGGTTCCATGCTCTTTCATGTGCATTTCAAACTGGTCATGCACAATAAAAAGAGTGGTACAATTCATGCTAATAATTTAACATTTTAATTCATCTTTCCTTAGAACAACATTAAATAGCAAATTAAGAAAACACCACTACAAATTGAGAAAGCTGTTCAAAAGAAAAGAAAAAGCTTTAAGTTTTCATACCATTAATGATGTCCCTTTTCTGCTTTTGGAACAAGGGGCCCCACATTTTTGTTTTGCCCTGGACTCCACAAATTACATAGTCCGCAGTGTGGCCCTATCTCTTGAAATCCACTTGAACTTTCAATTAAAATATTTGTATTTCTTTTTTTTAATTTTTATTTATTTTTGAGAGAGAGAGTACACACGGGGAGGGACATGGAGAGAGGGAGGCAGAGAATCCCAATTTGGGGCTCAAACCCGTGAACCATGAGATCATGACCTGAGCCAAAATGAAGAGCCAGACATCTTAACCAGGTGCTCCAATTTTATTTTTTAACAGAGCATGTTTGGTCCAGTGGGTCTTGGTTTACAGCATGGCTCAGATCACGCATCTCCATCATGTTTTTTCCTGGAATCAGAAGCAGGGTGGGGATAGCACTCTAGCCCCTACTCATAGTCATCATAAGTTTAGGTACCTCTCGTTAACTGAACTAGAGAGAGATCCACTTGGCTTATGGGAGAAGATTGAATTCCCTAATGATCTCCATAAGTAAGCACTGTACAACCTTAGGAAAAAGATGACAGGAAGAGGGGCGCCTGGCTGGCTCAGCTGGTGGAGCATGAGACTCTTGATCTCAGGGTCATGAGTTCAAGCCACATTTTGGGAATTGAGCTTACTTAAAAAAAAAAAAAGACAAAAAGCAGGCCCAACCCACTATTCTTCTTCTTCTTTTTTAATTGGATATATCTGACATGTAATATTATGTAAATTCAAGGTATACAACTTGTTAATTTGACAGATTTATATCATATACTAGGATTGCCATTGTAGTGATTCTTAGCACCTGTATCACATTACATAACCATTCTTCCATCCAGCCCATGATTCTTAACACTTGTGATTAACTATTTTCCACCAGGATATGGGGGCCTTCAAAGTAAGTTCTAGATTTCACTAAAAAACAAAGGCTTGTCTGCAACAAAATTCATGCTTCTAGCATCTTGCCTCCAAATTGAAGAAATACTATCTCTATTAATTAAGCTTCCGTTAGGGGCACTGGGGTGACTCAGTCAGTTAAGCATGTGACTTTAGCTCAGGTCATGATCTCACAACTTGTGAGTCTGAGTCAGGCATTGGGCTCTGTGCTGAGCCTGGAACCTGCTTCAGATTCTCTGTATGTGTTTCTCTCTCTCAGCCCCATTCACCACTCATAATCTGTCTCTTTCTCAATAAATAGACATTAAAAGAATTTTTTTAAATAATTAAGCTTTGGTTCAACTGCAAGTGACAGAAAGGCCCCCACACTCCTGAGTGGTTCCAGCAAGTTTTCAGTTCTTTCCTCTCAGAATCTGAAAGTAAGTGACTCAGGGATGCTATGTGCTCTACAGTGACCGTGGCTCCTATTTTCGTTCTTCTTCTATTTCTTCTCTTTTGTTTCTTCTATTTTGTTGCTCTGCTCTGCACAACCTTTATTTCCAAGACTGCTTTGAGATCCAAGATGTCTGTAAGCATGAAGCCTGTCTGCAGAATAGCAAGAGGGCTCAAAAGGAAAGAGAACGGAATGTCCCTTTCTTTTAAGAAACTTCTCGAAATTAAACACACCACTACTACCAATATTTTACTAGCCTGAAATTAGGCACATAGCTATACAAGATGCAACAGGGAAATGGTCACTGTTCCATATTGAGTTTTCAAGTCCCCATAACCTCACCTTTCTGCAGAGAGTTCACACTACCCTGGTAAGTCCTTCTGGTGCAATGTTTCATACGCAGCATAGTAGGTTATGTATTTATTCTTTCTTTCTTTCTTTCTTTCTTTCTTTCTTTCTTTCTTTCTTTCTTTCTTTCTCTTTCTTTCTTTCTTTCTCTCTCTCTCTCTCTCTCTCTCTCTCTCTCTCTTTCTTTCTTTCCTTTTTAGAGAGAGAGTGAGCACAAGCAGAGGAAGGGGCAGAGAGAGAGAGAGAGAGAGAGAGAGGGAGAGAGAATCTCAAATAGGCTCCATGCCCCGCACTGAGCTGGACAACATGGGGCTCAATCCCACGACCGTGGGATCATGACCTGAGTCAAAATCAAGAATCAGATGTGCAACCAACTGAGCCGTTCAGGAGCCCCCTAATTTCTTAATGTCTATTTGTTTTGGCTGATAACTCAAGAACAGATAAAAAGGAATATAATTCAAATGCAGTAATAAAAATATTTAAAAAATAATTGTGTTATGTTATCTGCTTTAGAAACTGGATTTATTTTCTAATAACAGATATTCTTAAAGCAGATTCTATCTGAAAATGATAGACAAATTTGAGTGTGCACAGATGCCTTTTGGGGAAAGCTTTACAGAAGACTGATTTCTGGATTCTATCAACAAAGATTCTGACTCAGAATGCTTGGGGTTGGGCCAGGAATCTGAATTGTCAGTGGGTGCCCAGGGTAATGGCCATGAGAAGTACACTAAAACACATGGCACTGTAGGTTATTTCACCTACAGCTTCCTCCCTCAAAGCCCAGCACAGGACCACATCTTTTTTGTTTTTTAGATTTACTTATTTGTTTTGAGAGAAAAAGAGGCAGAGAGAGCGGGAGAGAGAGAATCCCAAGCAGGCTCTGCGCTATCAGTGTAGTGCCTGATGTGGGGCTTGAATTCACGAACTGTGGGATCATGACCTGAGCCAAAATCAAGAGTCAGATACTTAACTGACCCACCCACCGAGGCATCCCCAGGACCACATCTTTAAAAGTATGACTATGAAGTCCAGAATGTCATCATTCTTCCTGTACCTTCCATAAACCACTGCTAACTTTAGGCTTAACTTATTTCTGGAGTTTCTTCTCCAAAACGACTTTCTCCTTTCTATGTTTGCATTATTCCTGATTCTCTCCCAGAAAGCACCCTCTCGAGTTCTCTACAACACAAGCAAAGAAGCCTGAGAAGCCTGGAGGACCCGCTAGGGGAAGTGCTGGGTTGGCAAGAATAAAATGGATGCTGTTTGCCATGATACCTATTCACGCACCTGTCCCCTAGACCGGTCAAACAGCAATGTGTTCATCTAGTGTATTAGTGATACAGCTGATAAGCATGCCTCCTAATGCAATATTTGGCTTCTGGTAGAACATACAAAGAATTATAGTTTTGATATTGATTTTTCCTGTGACTCAATGTCTCCCAAAATGTGCTATATATACATTATATATACATGAGCTCATGTTAAGTGGCAACTTTGAAGATTTTAAACTTGAGTCGTTCCATCCTCACCTTGCATCAATGGCAAGCAGCTCTACATTTCTACTAGTGGGAGTGACAAAGTTTTCCTTTAATTTTTTAAGTAAAGAAAATGAGTTAACTTAAAATGAAGAATATTAAGTAAAGGGTGCTTAAGCAAAATGAGAATCATGTTCTTGCAATAATAGAAAGCTATTTCTCTTAATGAAGGCAAACTAAACTAAAAAAAAAAAAATTAGGCGCAAATTCCAGGTCTGAGAGTTGGGTGGTTTTGAGGGTATCTCTACCCCCATTTCTTCATGTGTAAAATGGAAATAATAGTAACTCATAGGATTACTGTATTAAATGAAATCATTTATGTAGACAGTATGTTCAATATTGACAACTATTATTATTTAATGTGGGTCAAATGTATCTTGCATTATCTTGATGTTCGATGTGAAATCTGCCCGGAGAGTCAAAGAAGATTCTCTGGGCTTTCCAGCAAAGACTGGCTTCTCAAAAGATGGCCTGATAATGAAAAAAAAATTTTTTTAAATGTTTATTTATTTATGAGACAGAGACAGAGAGAGAGAGTATGAGCTGGGAAGGGGCAGAGAGAGAGACACATACACACACACACACACACACACACACACACACACACACACACAGAATCCAAAGCAGGCTCCAGGCCCTGAGCTATCAGCATAGATTGTGACATGGGGCTCGGACCCACAAACCACGAGATCATGACCTGAGCTGTGGTTGGAGGCTTAACCACCACCCAGGCGCCCCAAGATGGCCTGAGAATAAAGGTGGTAAATGTCCATCCAAAGCCTATTAAGTAATTTATGATCCGCCCATTCATTGGAATACCGCACAGCCACTAAAAGAAAGGAGAGCTGGCCAGAAAGTAGTTGTGATGGTCACAACTCAAGTAGGCATCCCAAACACATGTGCCTTGGGGGGAAAAGGTGGACTAGTAAGACAGAAGATGTCACATCCCTAAGGGACACTATGGACAAGAGGCACCATGCCAACCCTGGCCTGCCTTCTTCCAGACTTCAGTATGTACAAGACAAACACAAAACTATGTTCCTTAAGTTAACGTTAACTTGGGTTTTTGTGGTTTCCAGCTGAAGAACACCAAACCCTGTACAACAGGTGATTACCGCATATCATACCAACAGCATGTTTGTACAGAGGGGCCCCGGCCCGTCTTGGGAGATCAGGGGAGACATCCTGGGGAGGTTGTTTAAAAGGAAATGAGATAGATTCAGATACGTGAAAGTGGATCCAGTTCTAATGTCTGGACACCATTAAGGAAAACGGTGGGGAGGAGGGAGGTGTGCAAGATACAGGACAGTGTTTTAATAAATTATCAGTCATGTAAAAAAAGGATGTGTTTGTGTCTGTGTGTGTGTGTGTGTGTAGTGTAAGGAGTTATATTATGCATAACATATATACTATGTATATATATGTGACACAACCAGAAGGAAGGGGAAAGCTGGGGTCAGAGTAGGGAGAAGTGAGGATTTGAAAAGTCTTTATAGCAGAAAGGAAGGTCGAGAGCATTTCTGAGAGTTGAGGGTGGTAGGCTAACAAAGCGAAGCCCAGGTAGCTGGGACAGAAGAAGCACCCGGAACCCAGGCAGAGATACAAGAAAAAGCCTGAGGCTGTGAGCGTGACCTCTTTGTAGAAATGCCAGCTCCTCAGCACAGCTCCGGTGCAAAGCGCGGTGATGTGAACGCTAGGGCACCCCTAGAAACAAGTCTGGACAGACAGGTACCAGGTCACACAGAAGCTTGATGCCAGCCTAAGAGAAGGGGCCAGGGGTCCCACGAGCAACCTTCAAGACAAGAAGTGATACGATCAGGACTGTGGTCTCGAAAGTTCGCCTTGGGGACAATGTAGAGGATGGTTCATTGTGTGAAATGAGGAGCCTCCACTGCAGTCTAGACCAGAAATGCGAAAACTCCACCCTGCAGGGGGGAAAGAGGCGGAGGCAGCATTCAGAAGGATTTGGTAAGTTGAGGGAAACTGAGAAGCCAAGACTGATTTCCACGTCTCTTGATAGAAACAGACTCTAGAACACGGAAAAGAACAGAATCTAGAACATATTGATGGTAGCTGCAGGGATAGTGAACACCATTTGGAATCCACTGTGTTTGAAAAGCCAAAGGCACATCCAAATGGCCATTAGCTCTGCGGGCCTGTGAGTCTAGTACTCAAAGAAGACAGAACCCTGGATAACTGTTGCCTCTTCGTCTTCAGCTCACTCCATGTCAGAATATTCCAGTAAAAGCTTCTCTGATAAAGACTCTTTAATAATATGGCACAATATGAATCAATGCAAATGTGAAACGACCTTTCATTTTTTGCCTTGTGGTTTATTTCCAAGTCATTTTTGTCACGCTCTGGCTTCACAAAGAGGGTTTGGTCTAACTACCTAGAGGGCCATTCCTAATTGCTCTAATTTCAGGCCCCTAATTTCACTGCTCTAATTTCAGTGTTTGACACTGATTGGTGGTCCAATCTCCCCCATCGGACCAAAATGACACAGTGTACCCCAAAAGTTCTGCCAGGAAAGGCCCTAGGAGGTATTTGCTACCCTGAGAGTGAGCTGATCTATTTGGATGTGGTGCTAAAAGAAACAAAAAAACCCTCAAATGTCCGGCCCAGCGGTCTTGCTTGGTACCCTGGTTATTGAATACACAGAACTCTGGGTTTGTGCAGGGCTTCCCGAGAGGGCTGTTTTAAAGCTGGTGTAAAAGGCAGAAGACTCTTTTGCAGTGGGTAACAGTAAAAGTGCCTAGGAAACCTCACCAGCGTACTTGGCTTTGCCTGGTGCTCAAAGTGACCAAATCGAACCCGGTCCAGAAGAGCCTCCAGTAAAGCTGCTTTTCTGACTTTCTGCCTCTGCCCTTCCTGCTTCTGCCACTGAGCAGATTGCAAGAGACTGGTGCCAAGTCTACATTGCTTAATAATAATTCTCATTAGCATGCTGCCTTGGATGTGTATTGCAGAGCAAAATTTAGCTCCTCCTCGGCGTGCATCAGGAGAAGAGCCATGAAATTCTCAGAGTGTGCAAAATGTTGGGAGTCCTCAGCGGAGGGGACCCCTCTGGATGGTCGCGGTTCCCTCTCCCTACTCTCCCCGACATGGTGGGATGGATGAACAGGGATTTGGGACCCCAACTGGGAACCTAGGTTCCTCTGCCTCTCCGTCTAGGCAGCCCCCACCCCCGGGATCTCCGTTGTTTCTAGCTTCCTTGCTGATAAATTCCAAAAGCCCCGGGCCTGCACATGCCCAGTGCCCCGGCAGAGCAGAAGCAGGCTGCCCTGGTCTGTGCACTTGACCGCGTGGCGGCAGGCGCATGCACCTGCGCCTCCATGACGTTGCCGCGGTCACTCACGGTAGCGTTGATCATGAACGTGGAAGGTGCACCGTTCTCCCCTCTGCGGACGCTGGGTGACTAAAGGACACCCTTGGGGAGGCACGCATGACCTTGTGCCTTCACAGACACCCCGCGCCTCTCTGACAGGGGCCTGTTTCCCACGAGGGCTTTCACATGCCATCTGCTGTCACATGATAGCCCGTGCCAGGTCCTTATAAGAAATGGATTTGATCACCCCGTTTTCCGTGCCTTCTTTAGAAACGGCGAACTGAACAAGACGTGACGCAGGCGTCCCACGGCAGGAATTATGTGCATGTGAAATGTAGTGAATTAAAAAGAAGTTTTATTGTGATTGCTGGCTGCCAAATGGCAAGCACACCCCCTTAGGAAACATTTAGAGAAGTTATTGGACTTAGCATCTAGCAGACAAGATACTTTTTTGGGCGTGTGAATTTGCTTGCCAAAGAAATGTAGAAGGGGAATCCGGGGCATTTAGTAGATTCATATATATATATGAATTTATTATATATATATGTTTTTTTTTCCACATTCTCCTATTGCTACCATTGCTCTGGACTGATGAACTGACTGGAGGCTACACTCCGTTGTAAAAACCACGAGAGCACAAGCAGGAGAAAGAACTGGTACAAAGTCTCCCAGGGAACAAATGAACCAGTACGTTCTGCCAGGTCTCATTCTCGAAGGATGGCACTTCCTTTGTTAATTGAAAAGAAATGTAAAATGGGGAAAATGGCAAAAAATATTTAATAAGAAAGAAAAGATTTCTGGCTCTCCTGTCTCTCTTCTCCTTCCTGACCTGTGACAGCGCACCGCCATGTCGCACGGTCATGCATTTTCACGTGTTATTCTGCTACCTGTCTGTAGGGAGCCTTGAACGGGCTGCTGGAGACACAGTCTGTAATTGAATGTTCTTTCAAGAGAAGGACTTCTATCAGGCTTGCCAAGGGATAGAAACTCCACCTGCTGCCTTTTTTATGTTTGCCGACTCTGAAAGAATGCAAAGCGTAAAGAAATTGAATGGCAGTTATTTCTTTTATAATTTCTCCATGGAAATACAGTTTTCAAAATTATTGATAAGATATACTAGGCTAACTCAGGCTTTCAAGATGAAATTGCAATCTATAGCTTGTTTTAAGAGCGGGGATTATAGTCGGCTTCCCTGAGTCAGCCTAAGTAATTACTTTAATCTGTAACAACATATAAATTCATCAATGGTTGCCGCCACGGCTCTCAGGGAGTACTTGACTTTTCAAACCGTGTCTCCTCACCGTAAATCTGTGCTACTCAGCTGGTCCGCGTGTGTGCGGTTTTAAGAAGCTCCATAGAGTTTGGAAGCAATGCTAGGCGTTTTGATGTAAGGAATCAAGATGAGATCCTAGTGAAAACATTAGTATTTTCCACAGCATAGATGCAATTTGAGCATTTGTTGTCTGCATTTCTGAGAAAAGTTCGCTTCTACAGAATACCCAGGTAAAACTCCGAGCCATTTGCTCTTTACCTTGGTTAAAATTGGCCTGAAAAGGAGCATGGAAGGTATTACAAATGTGCTGAGTCACCCAGGAGCTAGGACAGGGAGACCCTTGAGGGCTGGCACGCCTCCTTCCAGCCTCCTTCCAATCTCCACGTGGTGGGTTTCATTTCGCATCTTGATTTCATTCATTAATAAATGATAAGCTCATTACTTGTATTCAGTGGAAACAATGGACCCTGTATTTATGCCTTGGGTTTTGTGCTTGGAAAGATAACTTTATTCTTTAAAAAAAATTTTTTTTAGTGTTTATTATTTCTGAGAGAGAGAGACGGAGCACAACAGGGGGAGGGGCAGAGAGAGAGGGAGACAAAGAATCTGAGGCAGGCTCCAGGCCCTGAGCTGTCAGCACAGAGCCCAAAGTGAGGCTTGAACTCACGAAGTGTAAGATCATGACCTGAGTTGAAGTTGGACGCTTAACCGACTGAGGCACCCAGGGGCCCCAGCTTTACATTATTCTTAAGTGTGTTTTTCTGTCATCTTTTCTGTACTTCTGTGAGCCACTGGAAGGGGCGAAGTCTACATACTCAGCCAGATGACTCCTATGGAGGTGTTAGTTAACTGGTTTTTTGGTCTTCCCCACAACTCTTCTGCTGGTGACATACTAAGTACCTCATGAGCTGCAACACATCCCCACTTCTTGAGGGCTAGTCACATGACCTGGGCCTGGCCCCCCAACATCCTGGTCTAGTCAGAGATCTTCCCTGGGGTTAACATACGGACAGGGGGAGGGAGAGGCTACTTTCTTCCTCAGGAGTTGCTAAAGTGCGGCTGCCAGAGGCCATGTTGTCTCCCACGTGGTAACAACATGGCTGACACGGGGAAGAAGCAGCCAGTCCACAAAGCTAACTCAAGACTGGCAGAGAGGAGAGCCAGAGCAGGAGAGGGTCAAGTCTTATCCCCGCCCCCAAGGCCCTGGCTCCTCCAGCCCCCTCCTTGGTTTCAGGGGCCTCCCCCGTGGTCTCCCCACGAATCCCGGCTCTGGAGCACGGGACTCTGCGCCGGGTTTCTGTTGTTCACAACCAAGAGAGGCCCGACTACCGCAGCTCCACGCAGCAGGTAAGAGAGTGGTGTAGCAGACAGTTAAATACTTGCGGGGGAGTGAAGAGGCCTGCTTTTCTGTATTGCGACTTGAAGCACAAAGGATGGAGGAAGAGAACAGAAACCGTTCCCACAAGTACCAGAAGACAACAAAACCCACATGTGTGTAGGGCTCTACAGTCTTCAGAGCACTTCCAGGACCATTTTCTCATCTGACCCTCGCGGTGATTCTGTGAAACGGAGAGAGGACGGTGTATAATTATGCACATTTATAAACAGAGGAGAGCGGCAAGTGCAAGTTTTTGCTGTGGTTCTGGAATTAGAGGGAAGGCCCACCTCTGAGAACAAAGGAGGGATCTGAGGGGGTTTGCATTCTGTATCCTGAGGACTCCTGGCTTGGGGGCCGGCCCCTCACTTCACAGGTTTACTGGGAAGAAAGCCAGTTGGGAGAAACCACACAATGAACCCCAGATCCAGGGAGAGCTAAGAAAATCCCTTGTGAGGAGAGGGGCATCTGTAAGAAGTCGTGGCTGGCATATCCACGCCCAGGCGGACAGCAGTTTCACCAGCCAGCCTGTCTCAGAGCCCAGGAACATGGTCACGGAGAGAAACAGTGGAGTGGAAAACCAGTGGTCAGAGAGGTTACCCTCCAAGGCCACCAACCCCGGTAGTGGCTGAGCTGTGGCCTCAAGATAAACCACTGATGTTCACACTATGAACGTGCATCAGAACCAAGAGGTGTGAGACCTGTTCAGATTGCACATCTTGCCCCCTGAGGCCCCGATTCAGGAAGTTGGGTGAAGAGCCCAAGACTCTGCATTTCTAAATTTTTTAAATTTTTTTTAAATTTATTTTTGAGAGACAGAGAGATACACTGCAAGGAGGGGAGGGTCACAGAGAGAGAGAGAGGGAGATACAGAATCTGAAGCAGGTGCCAGGCTCTGAGCTAGCTGTCAGCACAGAGCCCGACGCGGGGCTCGAACCCACGAACTGTGAGACCATGACCCAGCTGAAATGGGATGCTTAACGGACTTAGCCACCCAGGCGCCCCAAGACTCTGCATTTCTAACAAGTTTCCAGGTGATGCTGATGGTCCTGGCCCAGTGATTCCACCTTGAAGGCAGTACTCACATAGGCCAACTCAACTCCCAATTCCAGATGTCTTGTACATTGACACACTGCATCTTATTATCAGTGTCCTATTGCACTGACACATTATCAGCATTCCAAGATATACTTTTCCAATCAAGAGGATTTCCTATGAAATACGGACTTCCAGCATACCTCTGCCATTTTGTACTATGGATCTGAAATGCGGAGAGAGCCCTTCTGGACAGGAGTGACATAAGCTGGTGTTGGAAGCAAATAGTCTAAACCATGAACTCTGCCTTGCCTTTCAGGGTACTTTAATCAAGAAGCATACAGTTTAAAGGCAGGGCTGAACAATAGCGGTGCACATGAGAAATGGTAGCCTTGGCTTCGCGCATGAAATGTACATCAGGAGAAAAAAATAAAGCAGAAAATAAACAAGATGAACTCAAAATACTGTAGCAAATGTTGGGCTGACAGACTGCCAGGTGTGGAGGTGGAGAGAGATGAACACACATTTTGGTGGCAAGGCACAAAACTGTTTAAATCCTTTTGCAGAAGTTTCTGAAAACCGTAATTTTGGCATGCATCTATGAGCAAAGTTACTGCTTTTCTCGTGTAGGCAAACCAACACTATTCTGTGAGAATCGCCCTGTCCGGCCTTGAATGTTGTATAATTCCCCTGAAACATCACCTCCACAGATGCCAAAGAAGAGAACAGAGCCATGAACTCAGGAATTTTTTCTATACAATAAAAATATACCAGAAGGTGTGAATTCTCAATGAATGGTAGCTACCTCATGTTCTCTTAAGTAATTAAATAATGTTCCTACAAAGGACTCAAACTGTTATTTTGGGGTATATGAGAACATGGATACATAGGTATATATAGATATGGGCTTTTTTTCTTGAAAGTGTTTTATTAAGTTTAGCTTACTACAAATTTGAAAATGTATAACTTCTTCTTGTCAGTGTTGATGGCGGAGGAAAAGTTTGAGATGAGAGAAGACCGTGTGTGCATGTTTGGCAGTGACCAGAAACATCAAAACAAGGAATCTCGAATCTTCGTTTATTACGTAGAAAATGGTTGATGAAGGGGAGGAGCTGAACACATTTGTCCTGCAAAGAAATTAATGAAGTATTCTAGCCACCACCTAGTCAGTGCTCCCATGGCAGAGGTTCTTTTCAGCCTTGAACTTCTGATTAGAGAACGCAAGGCTAATCAGGAGAAGGGAAGACAGAGCTGTGCTCCCTGGCTTCCTTCTACCTTTCTGACCATGGAGTCAAGACCTAGCCTTACACAGAAGTTGAAAAGAAAGCTCCTGACCCAATGACCCATCTTTGTGTCTCCAAGCCCTCTCTGTGAAGTGGGGTTTCTTAGGCAGGATTTCCAAACAATGAACCACTGTTTGGAAGGAAGATAGAAAAAGAAATATAGGATGCTAGGATGGACCAGGAAGGAAGGAAGCATGAGAAATTTATGTATTGGTGAGAGAATTTACAAAGTACCTTTGGGTTCACCCAGAGTTTTCTCCTTTGACTATTTCCAGTGGACTAAGTTTAAAGGTAATCCAAATAGATTTTTCCTGTTGCAGGCATAGTAATAATACCAGTTGTGTGTGGAAATTAGATGCGTGCAGACCTTGCTCATTTCTCCTCACTAACGTGTTCAGAGAGAGGTAATATCTTCATCTGACAGATGAGGACATTTAAGGAAGGGGATCACACGCCATTTATAAATGAGGGAACTGGGGCATCTCAAACTCCAGAGCCCTCTCGGCCTCTAATTGCCTCCAGGTATTGGAGGGATTTTAGTGGGATCCGGGAAGTGAAAATACTCCTTAGTGGTTAACATCTTGTGATGGCTTTAGCAACAGCTCTTTGAAAGTCGGGATGTGGCCCAAACCTAGGCTAAGGGAAAGGGAGAAAGAAGAGAAAGCAGCACCTCAGATGTGGGGATGGCCATCCTGGAAGGAAGGACCAATAACATTAAAGCAGCTCAGCTTTTCAATCCCTGCCCCTGGCTGTGCTATCCAAGGCGTGTGGTAAGTAACCCACTCAGCTCCTACTTACTGGGTGGTTGGTTATTTATTGGTGACTAGTTATTAAGCACTCAGCTTGGGTTCATAAGCCCCAGCCCCTGCTTGATGACCCTCACGCAATGGTTCTCAAACTATCACGATTAGAATATTCTAGGAACGTAAAAGGTCTGATGCCAGGAACCATAGCTATTTGGACTCACTTGCTCTGAGGAGAGGTCTGGATACTGTTATTTTTTTAAAGCTTCCCTGGTGTTTCTAATGCACAGCTGCAAGTGCAAGCCTGTCTCAAGGGGGAGACAGTTCCCAATGGCAGGACAGGAGATTAAATGTCCCTTGGCTTTGGTAGTGGCTATACAATTATCATTTCCTCTCTACTACCGTATGTGAAAGGTTGGGAAGCACTAAAATCTTCAGCAAGTAGATCACTGGCAAACGGCATGGTGTACCGGCAGTATGTGTGTCCTTGTGTCTCTATGGGGGGCTTGTGGAATCTGACCCATTATCTAAATAAGTGCTCCAAGCAGTCCCTTGCATAGTTTTCTCAGTGGGGTATAAAACAAAATTGGAAAACTGAGGGGATCTCAGACATCTAGCCCAATATTTTTGTCTCAGAGATAAGGAAGTGGCTTCAAGTCACAGAACATCTCAGAGGTGCACCCTGGCCATTCTTTCAGACCTTCTCCAAATATCTTAATGGTAAATTGTAACCATAACCCTGCATAGGATGTAGCGTTTCATTACATAAAGTGAAAAATTAGGTGTCTTCCCAAGTCATATTTATAACGAGGCATCACCCACCCATTGGTAAAATAATAATAATAATAATAATAATAATAATAATAATAATAAGGGATCATCCTGGGAGAACTTCACCTCTGCCTCTATTTCTATACTGCAAACTAAGGAGAACAAAAGTCCAAGTGGCAGACACGCAAGTGAGAAGATCTTGGGACAGTTTGATGATTTCCTTGAACCCCACAGGAGAAAAAAGGAGACACACAAAGCCTCCCCACATAGGTAAAATGCCAAGTTCCTGCCAAGCCTTCTCCACTCTCCCCGCGGGCCTCACCAGTCCCTCAGCCAGCTGCTGTTTTCATTGCTGTCATTATTTATGTTTCTCTAAGGGGAGCAGAACGTTGGCAACCTGCTCCTTCCTCCTCAGACTCCTCTTCCCACTGCTCCCTCAAGTGCCTTCCATCCAGCCGCTGGATTATTTCTTCCTCTAGCCCTCACACTGTTCCTCATTCTCCCTGAGGTCTTAACCATCCTGGCACTTACTTCCGGCCGCCATTGCTATCGCTGCTCTTGGCACTTTGACTGCAAGCACCGCCATTTCCAGCAGAAATTCTGACCACAGAGCGTCTACCCCCAGTCAGGTTTGGTGGACGGCTGTAAACATGGTCTCAGAACAGGCACTGGAAGCAAACAAGTCCTGTGTTTTGCAGGTGCACTTGCTACAAGGTTCTACTCCAAGACCACCCTCTGGCACCCTGACCTTTCTCTTTAATGCTTTCCTCATGGGAAGAATATTCTACCTCCTTCTTTTAGTAATAGAGGACCACCTAGCTACAGACCACATCATCCAACAACTTGGAAACATGGTCCAGCTAGGTAGTAGCTCAGTTTGGGCCAATGGATTTGAGTATCGCATCATATTTACATAGGATATTCTAGTTGATCGTGACGGGCTTGCATAGTTGTGGAATCTAAGGACTTTGGCCATCATCCTGAGTTCGAGTGTCAGTTATGTCACCTACCAGGCATGTGACCATGGGCAAATCACCTTTCTGAGCCTTTGTAAGTGGGGAACAACAGCGGTACCTACATCGTAATGTTGTGGGGATGAAATGGGGTCGTGCACATGAAATACATATGAAGCACGCTATTTGGCACACAGTAGTTGCTCAGTGCAATCAACTGTTGTTAGAGAGTACCCTATCAATGATCTGTCTACAGATTAGGATCTGTAGAAATCACATACAAAATAAGAAGATCATGGGCTTTCATCACCCATGATGATTGATGTCGATCAACAGAAGTTTTGTCATTAACCAGGAGTTTCCCATCATGCTTGCACATTTTGTTGCGATGCTCAACATGGCCTGGTGACCTTCTACTCTGTCCATTCTACTCCCTGTATGGTTACAAAGGCTATCCTTTTGTTTTTAGGTTAATGCCTATAGTTTTATAGTCTCCCAGATTCCCATGAGGAATTCTGTCTTATAAATTGTTTTCCCTTAAAATTGACATTGCTCAGAGATCAGATCCTCATGTACGATTTCCTGGCACTATTATTCTTTTTATAAAAAAAATAATATTTTAGGGGCATAGTTGGTTGAACATCTGGCATTGGCTCCGGTCATGATCTCATGGTTCATGGGTTCAACCTCTGTATCGGGCTCTGTGCTAACAGCTCAGAGCCTGGAGCCTGCTTCGGATTCTGTGCCTCCCTCTCTCTCTGACCTTCCCCTGTTCATGCTGTCTCTCAAAAATAAATAAAACATTAGAAAAAAAAATTTTTTAAATACTGTATCAAAATTTTTGCTTAAGTACTTTTCTTATTACTTTAGTTAGGATATAGTGAAGCTGCTGTAACAAAAAGACCCCAAATCCAATGGCTTAAATAGGATATAAGTGTGTTTTTCACTCATGTAATAGCCCCGAGGACTGTGTGTGGCCCAGGGCACACAACCCACAGACCATCTATGACCCTGGGTTCTTTCTGCCTTATTCTACCCTCCCCTGGGGGGTTAGCCCCATCTGTGCTTGAAGCTCTTTCGTTTTGATGTCTAAATGCCTGAAGAAAGGAAAGAGTAAAGTTCAGGATGAGTGATTTCATCTTTACGGAAGTGACCTCAGTGTCCCTGATACACACATCCATTGGCCCAAACTGAGTCACTGCCCAGCTGGATCACTGTTTCAAGTGGCTGGACGGTATGTTCTATAGCTGGGTGGCCCTCTATTACTAAAAGAAGGAGGGAAAATAAATACCAGGGACAGTGAGTGGCCCGTGCCAAAGATACACATGACTAAAAAGCTCAGCTAGAAAAGAGGGCGTATTATTAAAGTAACAGATACTTTCCTACCCTCTTGTCTTCAACACCACTGCTCAAAGGAAACCACTAGAAGAATCCAATGCTGTGCCTTTTAGCTATTTTGATGACTGAGCTGTTTATCCCTACATGATATCGTATAGACTCCAAACCATCTATCAAAACCACTTATCTCTACATAAAACCTCACTGGTACCCTGGAATGCCTCACTAGGTATTTTGTCCTCATGCTGTGAACAACTCAAGAAGTTGGAGGAGAAGCAAAAGTACCTCCTTGAAAGCACCAAAGACCTGCAGGACGGGAAGGAGACTTGGGGTTAAGATGTAAAATAAGAGAGAGGAACATCCGGTCCTTTTTTACCCGAGGACTTTTTGCCAAAGCCGGGGAAGCAGCTGCAAAGCTGAAGCACCCTTCTGGTGACATCTCGGGGCTGTACCAACAGAAGCAAGACTGAACCCTGCTGGGCGCAGGGGTCCGAGAGGGCAAGCCTCCTCAAGTTGAAAATATGAAGCGCTCTACTCTCAACCTAACGAGCACCTGCAAATAAGCCAGCCTTTGCATGGATTTGCAGGCAGGTGGGACTCACTTAACAGTGCGAGCGAGTCTAAGGTTGACATCACACTAAGGCCTTGGGGGAGCAGTAGCACCTGCTCCTATTTGCACAAGCAAGTGCACAGCTCCTCATGTGCGATTAGCCATCCATGTGCGATTCCACAAAACCCCACCGAACCCTCGGGAGGAAGACGTCACCATACCGAGGCCCCAAATTTCCCTCCAAATAATTTGTAAAATATAATATCAAATGTGCAATGAAAAATAACCAGCTTGTACGACAACAAGGTGCCAGGCTGAGTAACAGAAGAGACATCAGCAGCAGAAAGGGAAACCTCAAACTTGAGGGGTCAGAATTTTCAGACAAGGTTCATACAATAACCATGCTTGCTACATTGATTTCATAAATAGATGTTCTCACCATAGCAGAAATGAAGTGGAAACTCTAAAATGCAGTGTTTCTCCTTAAAAAAAAAATCAAGCTTAAAAACACAAAGAAGAAAACATCCAGAGTGTAGCACAAAGAAACAGGAAGAATATTATAAAAGAGAGGGTAAGAGGTACACAGGGGGTACATGTGAGAAGCTCTAGTTTAAAAAAAGGTGGAGAGGCGCCGGGTGGCTCCATCGGTTAAGCATCTGACTTCGGTTCAGGTCATGATATCATAGTTTGTGGGTTCAAGCCCCACATCTGGCTCTGTGCCAACAGCTCAGAACCTGGAGCCTCTTGGGATTCTGTGTCTCCCTCTCTCTCGCCCCTCCCCCACTCAGGCGCTCTCTCACTCTCTCAAAAGTAAACAAACAAACAAAATCTTTTTAAAAAGGTGGAGAGAATGGGAAGGCGGTAAAATCTGAAGAAATAATAGCTCTGTCTTTTTCTTTCTTTTTTTTAAATGTTTATTACTTATTTTTGAGACAGAGAGAGACAAAGCATGAGCAGGGGAAGGGCAGAGAGAGAGAGAGAGAGAGAGAGAGACGGAGACACAGAATCTGAAGCAGACTCCAGGCTGTCAGAACAGAGCCCGACACAGGGCTTGAACTCACAAACCGTGAGATTATGACCTGAGCCTAAGTCGATTAACCGACTAAGCCACCCAGTGCCTCAGCTCTGTCTTTTTCAAAAGCAATAAAGCCACCCATGTACAATTCCAAGAACCCCCATTAACCCTATGTAGCTTAAAATAAAGTAAACCTGCATCTAGACATACAGACAAATATAAACTCTTTAAAACAGCATAAAAAAAGAAACATTTCAAAAGAAGGACTGTTAGATTAAGCACTAACTTCTCTGCAGTAAAAAAAGCAGAAAAAACAGTGATTTTTTAATTTTAACATTAAAGTTTGATACAGTAAGAAAGTAACTTATGTGTAATTGGACCACTTCAAAAAGCACAGAAAGAGTACAACTTGGCAGCTAATAGAGACAAAAAGTTTAGAATCTTACTAAGGGTAATCTAAATCCAACAGCTGTGAAAGTCACACCAGATAAGACCACAGATTTAATTCAAACCTGTCAGTCATTACATTGAACATAAAAGAACCAAATATTCAACTGGAAGAAGGGATGTGCAGAGTGCATTTGAAACAGAGGAAAACTCAATTATACACTGTTTATCAAAGCTGTACTTAAAATAGAAGGGTACAGCGAGCTTGAGAGTGAAAGGAAAAAGAAAAATCATTTAAATACTAACTCAAAGGAAAAACTGCAACTATACTAATAGCAGAATAGTCTTGAAGATGAAAAGCATCAGCATAGTCTTTACAGAGAAATGACATTTCTACTTGATGAGAAAATGTCCTACTCACTATGAAGAAATAATTTAAAATTTGAATGTACCTACTGACATGGCCTAAAAATATAGGAAGCAAGCATTGGCCTAACAAAAAATAGACAAAAATGAAAAATTTAGTACACCTTTCCCAGGAGCTGACAGAACAAGGCAAAAAAAAAAAAAAAAAAAAAAGGAGTATAAAAATGCGAACAACATGATAAACAAAAGAGACCTAACAGACACAACTTCAGAGTACACAGTTTTCAAGTGCGCGTAGCCACAACTTTCTTAATAGAAAATTTATTTCCTAAGAAGATGAAATTATACTCATGTGAATAGGGAGAGCATTCACATAAGTTTGGAAACTGAGAAACTCCTCAATAATTAGTGGATACAGAAGGATTCACAATGGAGACTAAAAATGATTTTTACATGGAGCGCATGGGTGGCTCCGGTGGTGAAGTGTCTGACTTTGGCTCAGGTCATGATCTCACGGTTCCTGAGATTAAGCCCCGCGTTGGGCTCTGTGCTGACAGCTCAGTGCCGGGAGACGGCTTCAGAGTCTGTGTTTCCCTCTCTCTCTCTGCCCCTCCCCCCTCCAAAATAAACAAACATTAAATTTTTTTAAAATAATTTTTACTCAACACTGAAAACAATACAATAAATCAACACTTGTGGAAGCTGCTAATGCAGTACTTAAGAGGAAATTTATAGCCTTAAAGTTATGTTAGAAAAGAAGACTAAACCATCAGTAATCCAAGTATCTTTTGTTGTTGTTGCTTAGTAACCCAAGTGTTTTTATGAAGAAATTATTAAAGAACAGCAAATTAAGTCCATAGAAATTTAAATGGAATACTGATTATTAGAGCCGAAGATGATATTTAAAAAAAGAGAAACATTCAATAGTGAGGACTGATAAAGCTAAAATTTTGTTCTTTGAACAAGGTGTGAAAAGAGATAAAGCCCTGGCAGGACTGATTTGGGCGAGAAGAGAAAAGGCACATTAACCGATAGTAGAAATTAGGTAGAGGATATTGGGCTGCCCGGGCGGCTCAGTCGGTTAAGTGTCCAACTTCCGCATAGGTCATGATTTCATGGTTTGTGAGTTCGAGCTCCGCATCGGGCTCTGTGCTGACAGCTTGTAGCTTGGAGCCTCCTTGGGACTCTGTGTCTCCCTCTCTCTCTGCCCCTCCCCACCTGCACCCTATCTCAAAAATACATACACATTAAAAAATTTTTAAGTAAATAAATAAAAGTAATAAAAAATAAAACAGGGATACGGCCACAGATTTTACAGACATTATAAAGATTGTCAGAGGATGCTGTGAACCACTTTGTGTCAATACATTAAAAAATTTTGGGGCGCCTGGGTGGCTCAGTCGGTTAAGCCTCCTGCTTCGGCTCAGGTCAGATCTCATGTTTGTGGGTTCAAGCCCCACATCAGGCTCTGTGCTGACAGCTAGCTCAGAGCCTGGAGCCTGCTTCCGGTTCTCTCCTTCTCTCTCTCTGCCCCTGCCTCTCTAATGCTCTCTCTCTGTATCAAAAATAAATAAAACATTAAAAAATTAAAAAAAAATTTCATGAATTGAAGCAATTCCTAGGCAAATTTAACTTACCATTCAAAGCATAGAGACCGAAAAGTCATATAAATTGATTCGCGAATTAAAGTCTTTCCCACAGAGCACCTGGTTGGCTCAGTTGGTTGAGCGTCTGACTCCGGCTCAGGTCACAACTTTGCAGTTCATGAGTTCAAGCCCCGCCTCAGGCTTGCTGCTGTCCAGGCAGAGCTTGCTTCAGGTCCTCTGTCTGCCCCTCTGCCCCTCCCCTGCTGTGCTCACATTTGTTTAATGTTTTATTTATTTATGAGAGAGACAGACAGACAGACAGAGCATGAGCAGGGAAAAAGCAGAGAGAGAGGGAGACACAGGATCTGAAGGAGGCTCCAGGCTCTGAGCTGTCAGCGCAGAGCCTGATGTGGGGGTTAAACTAATGACCCATGAGATCATGACCTGAACGCAAGTCAGACGCTTAACTGACTGAGCCACACAGGTGCCCCAACATTTAAAAAATTTTTAATAAAATAAAATAATAAAATCTTTCCCACAAATAAAACTCTAGGCCTACCCAGATTGTTTCAGTGGTGAGTTCTACCAAACACTTAAGAAAAAACTCTTCCAGAATATGAAAAGTAGGGTATCATCCCCAAATGTACTTTATGACACTGGCGTAACCTTGCTAGCAAAACCTGCCAGGATGCAAAGAGAAAGGGAAAGCTATCATCCATGTCGGTTGTGGATATAGATCAAAAATCCTAAGTAAAATATAAGCAAGCATCTGATCAAATATTATTTTCCCAGGAATACAAAGCACAAGGTCATTGAATTAAAAATCCATTCATAATAAAGACATATAAAGAAGTTAAAAAGGGAACCTTCTTATGCTGTTAGAAGACATCCACAAAGAAATATTTAACAAACATTCTTAAAGAGGCTGAAAGTTTTCCTGTAAGAGTAACAGGAGACAGTGTCTTTCAACATCATGCCTTTTCACATTACTGACTAGAAGAGCAAGACAAGGAAAGGAAATAGAGAATTGGGAAAGTAGCAGAAAGCTGTCATTATTTAAAGAATATAGGATTGTGTATGCAGAAATTAGAAAATCTAATAAGTATGAATTATTCAAATTCATAAGTGAGTTTCTAACTCTGCAGGGTAAAATCCAATACACAAAAAATCAGTGTTTTCTATACATCATTGATAACAGAATGAAATATTTAAAAAATTTTTAAATGTTTTTTGTTTTTGAGAGACAGAGAGAGACAGCATGAGCAGGGGAGGGTCAGAGAGAGAGGGAGACAGACTTGGAAACAGGCTCCAGGCTCTGAGCTGTCAGTACAGAGCCTGATGCGGGGCTCGAACCCACGTACTGTGAGATCAAGACCTGAGCCGAAGTCAGATGCTTAACCTACTAAGCCACCCAGGCTTAGAGTGAAATATTTTTAAGGTTCAATTTTAAGTGACATCAAAATACTATATAGACAGGGATACATCCAAATAAAAAAATGTCTAAGGCCCTTCCGGAAAGAACTATAAAAACATATTAAGAGACATTTAGGGGGGCACCAGGGCAGCTCAATTGGTTAAACATCGGACTTGGGCTCAGGTCATGATCTCACGGCTTGTGGGTTCGAGCCCCACATCGGGCTCTGTGCTGACAGCTCAGAGCCTGGAGCCTGCTTTGGATTCTGTGTCTCCCTCTCTCTCTGCCTCTTCCCTGCTGTGTTCTGCCTGTCTCTTTCAAAAATGAATAAAAATGTTTAAAAACAAAAAGACATTTAGGAAGACCAAATCAATGGAGAGGTACCCTATGAACATAGACTGGAAACTGAATGCGGTGAAGACTGTAATTCCTTCCAAGTTGATATATACGTTCAGTGTCACTCAGTCAAAATCCCAAGGGCCGGTCCTCTCGGTCCTGCTCTAGGTCTGTCTGTCCACCCTTATGCTGGGACCACACTCACTTTGGAATCAATGGAAACAAATCCTGCCACCTTGTCCCTCATCTTCAAGAGCATCTTGGCTATTTTTAGCTTTTCACATTTTTTTAAATGTTTATTTTTGAGACATAGAGCACAAGCAGGGAAAGGGCAGAGAGAGAGAAAGGGACACAGAATCCAAAGCAGGCTCCAGCTGTCAGCACAGAGCCCAATGTGGGGCTCGAACTCATAAACAGGGATCATGACCTGAGCCAAAGTCAGATGCTTTACCGACTGAGCCACCCCGGCGCCCCAACTTTTTGCATTTCAAAATAAAATAAGACTCAGCCTATCCAATTCCATTAACCAACAAAGTAAGAGCCATACATGTGTTTGCACGCTAAGCTGATGACAAAGACAGCATGGCAAGAAGGAGGAAAAGGATGGGCTTTTCGATACATGGAATGCGCATCATTAGATATTTAAGTGGAAAAAAAGAATGAAATTGTACCCTTATGGCATGGCATAATTCAACCAGTCACACATGGGTTATAGAGTTTATGTGTGGAAGGCAAGACAGCAGTGCCCATAGATGGTACCACAGGAGAGTATCTCCCTGACTCCCCACTAGTGGGAACATTAGACACTTGCACCCAGAGTCTATGCTGACACCAATCCAGTCTTTTTTCTTTAATGTTTTTAATAATTTTATTTATTCATTTTGAGAGAGAGAGAGAGAGAGAGAGAGAGAGACAGCGTGAGCAGGGGAGGGTCAGAGAGAGACACACACACACACAGAATCTGAAGCGGACTCCAGGCTCGGAGCTGTCAGCACAGAGCCTGACATGGGGCTCGAACCCACAAACCGTGAGATCATGACCTGAGCTGGTCAGACGCTTAGCTGACTAAGCCACCCAGGCACCCGGACAGCAATACAGTCTTCAGGGGAGTGGAGATTTGCTCTCTGCACTCAAAGCCTTGCCAACTTCTGGGAGCAATGTCCTGTCTGGGGCTTTCACAAGAGGATGCTTCCCTGCTGAGCTGAACCAGGATCACTTACCCTGCAGGGGCCCCCGTGGCACCTGGTGGAGGGAGAGAGAACCCCTCCCCCCTCACTGCACCTTATTTGTGGATAGAATTAGGCTTGTTTTAAAAAAAATTCTTTTAATGTTTATTTACTTTAGAGAGAGAAAGAGTGCAAGCAGCGGGGGACAGAGAGAGGGAGACCCAGAATCCAAAGCAGGCTCCAGGCTCTGAGCTGTCAGCACAGAGCCCGATGCGGGGCTTGAACCCACAAACTGCAAGATCATGACTTGAGGTGAAGTCAGATGCTTAACCGACTGAGCCCCTCAGGCGCCCCAGGGTTCCCTGAAGTACTCTAGCCTGGCAACGTGAGAACCGGACGTGAACTTGGCAAGGAAACCAGGCACTGTTAGAGCACAGGCAATGGTTAGTTTCCACCCATTCTGAATTTTAGGCATTGGTTTTTTTGTATGTGGCTTAGGGGGAAGGTATGGAATTGAAAAAGAAAATAGTATGGAAATAAAAAGATTTTGGTCTCTGCCAGATTGATAGTTAAAAAATTCTTGGGGGCTCCCTTAGCTGGAATCTGCCTGAGTTGTAGACAGGAAAAGCTGCAGCATGTAAGCAAACAGGGCTTAGATGTGGAAGGTACGAGTTGTAGGTCCGGAGGAGGACTGCAGGTCAGGCAACTCCCCACCATCTCCAGAGAGCCAGCGATGGAAGACAAGTCACACTGGACAGTATCTTACTGGAAAGGTACCGCGCATCACGGAGCCCCTGACCCCATTTACTGCCCCTGTGTCCCTTCGCCCCTAAAGTTCTCCTGACCTTTCCCACGAGCTCTGAAATTTCACCTTGGAGGAATTTCTTTAGTTGAAACCTTTGATCCTTATTACAGCATGAGGAAAGCCACGGTTCCCAGCATGTTGGGACAAATGACTTACTGCAGAGAATGAGTCTTGATGAAGCAAAACCCAGAAGCACTAGCAGGACTGGAGGACAAGGTTCCTTGGGGCAGAGGCAGAAAAGGGAGCAGAGCTGGAAGACCCAATGTCCCAAGAAAAGGGAGGGCCGGATGCAGGTCAGGTTTGGGGCTCCACAGGCAGATCTGGGTTTGCACGGTGCCCGCAGCGGACTAGTGACTTAACCAGTCAAGAGTCTCATTTTTCTTGGCTGTAAAATGGGAACAAACACTGCCTGCATTTGTGTAAGGATCAAAGGAGAGTATCTGTTAAAACACCTGCTGGTCTGTTGGACTCAGAGTGAGAGTTCATTGTTAACTCCCATGTTGACATGGTTTCATTTCTTTTAAGTTTATTTGTGTTTTTGAGAGAGAGAGAGAGGGAGAATCCCAAGCAGGATCTGAGCCATCAGCACACTGCTGGACGTGGGGCTCTGTCCCACCAACTGTGAGATTGGGACCTGAGCCAAAACCAAGAGTCAACTCTTAAACGACTGAGCCACCCAGGCGCCCCCGGGGGTTTCATTTTTTCATCTTTTCCCCACCACGACCAATCTCCCTCAGAGCCAGTTCCTATATGATATCTTGCATCTATCTGTCCATACATTTTAAAACTTACATCCGTCTGTGGCTTTGGGATCATTTAGGAAACTATTCTTTAGGAAAAAAGCAGAATGGGTCCATTCTGTATTCCTCATCTCTTAATATTCGTGGTAATATCTTTCAGAGGAACTGCCTGGGATTGGAAGATACTGAAATGATCATTTGCTTTCACAGGTTTTTCTTCACGTTGACGGTGTTCCTTACATCTCTCTCCTGACGAAATGTATGGAAGCATTGATAAAGGTACACGGTGATGTGAAATAATATATGAATACTTTGGAGAGGACTCAAGGACAAGGGTATTTAGGTAAAAGTCTACCTTCCCTAGAATCAATGACGCTGTCTTCAAACAAGTTCAACAAAGAATCCAATTTATTGAAAAGGAACATAGCTTCTTCTTTCCCTTTGGAGCAGTAGCTTTCAAACTTTTCTTTAAAACTTCAACCCACAGTAAGGAATATATTTTACATTGTGACCTGATACATATGCATTGTGTGTGTGTGTGTGTGTGTGTGTGTGTCTGTGAGTATGTGTATCAGTTTGAAATATAAGTTTTTATGGAATAAAACTTACCCTTACTGTAGGTTATATACTCAGAAATGTTCCATTTGACTCTAATCTTTTTAAATGCTGGGTGAGACCATTATATTGATTTTATGTTTCACACTTCAAAAGCCACTGCTTCTGGGTTTTACTCCTTTTCCTTTTTTAAAAAATTTTGAGTGAAAAGCCTCCTCATGTTAGTTTTAAATGCATTTAATTTGGTCTATTCCCATTCTTGGGATCTGTGTCTCCAGAGATAAATATTAACTAAGACAGAAGACTATTGAGAAGAGAAGTTTGTGACTGGTGTGTTTAATTGTCCTGTCATGTAAATAAACACAACAAGGAAACTCTTACCATTTTTTATATTTCCTGTCCATTCAACTTCTTTATTCTCTATTCTCTGTTTCTTTCTTTTCTTGTTTTCCCCAAAGACTAATTTTCAATTGTTATTAGACATAAGGAGCTATTGAAGGTAGGAGAGGAGACTAACATTTAACAGGCACTGACTATGTCTAAGGTCCATTATTTCTTCCCAATCACTCAAGTTATTTTTTTTTATGTTTTAAACAGCTTTTTTTCCTGAGAAAAATATAAATTTCACACATATATATTTATATTATACACATTTCTTTTCAATCTATAAAAAAGAGGAGACTTCCAAGGTATCTCTTTTGATTTACAAAGTTTTACGAAAATACATTAGGTATGATTCCATATTTGCCCTTTGCCTTACTATTTCAGCTTACCAGAAACAAAATATACTAGGACCCAGACATAGGGAACCACGTTCATCTTGCAAAAGGAAAGTAAGTTGTCCACAGTCCAAAAGCTCAAAAAAACGATTCATGGTAGAACTACGCCACGGAGCCAGATTTTTACACCCAATCCCCGCAATGTATTTCCTTTATGTCAACAAAAAGTTAAAACCATGAAAAAAAGGAAGAAAACGTAAACCTTATGTTTTTCATCTGCTAACTCCAGTAAAGCACACGTGTATCACTTCTCTTTGAATTATTTTGTTGTTGTTGTCAGACTTCTCTATTTGCCAGTTAGTATACAGAACATATGTCGAACTTTCCAGCACGTCTATGTGCATTCGTACTCCCAGTGCGCCGTTTATCCATTTAGAGGACTCGGGAACTTATAACCTACTTCTGTCATTCTTCCCACAAGGATTCCATGTTTTCAGATGGCCTCACAAAGAAACTCAGGATTCTAATTTATCTTTACACTACAACATTTGCTTTTATATTCACCCCCTCAACATGGAAGAGAAAATCAAAATAAAATGCTTTCCTTTTTAACCTCTAGATCTAAGTAAAGCCCATCAGGGACTTTAAAATATAATCACATATAAAGTGCATTCTTGCATGGGTAAACACTTTGCATGAAGTCAAAAAAGCTTTGCCTGTTCTGGGCGAGAGTGAAATCAAACAACAGTGTGTGTCACTTGCCCGAAGTGGCAGAAATAAAGAATAGATTGGATCCACTTCTTCGCTCCCATTGAAGCTGACTCTTTCTCCTGAGCTTGTATTGTTGAGTCTCCGGGATACCTCTTAACCCGCAGGAGACACTGGCTCCAAAGCTGAAGCAGGGACCCCATGCTTTTTTTAATTAACAGCTCTATTGAGTCATAATTTACATACCATAGCCCTGTAGTGATTCTACCCATAACAAAATCCGTAACTCTGAAACTTGAAAGGAAACTAATATAAACATAAATTTCATGCTTTCACCAGTGTGCGCTCAACCAGCCTCCCTTCTAATTTTGCTCACTCCCTCTTCCCCATTTTCCTTTCTCACCAGCCTGATCGTTACTGCTCTGTACATAGTGTATTGAACACAGCAGCCCCGGTATTTTCATATGGGAGCGTTCAAGGATTCCATACCAATTATATTTCATTCTAAGTAGGAACAACCATAAAATAGCATCATTATCCTTGAAAACGCAATCACCCCTGTGTTAGGGCAGAACTATAATTACACCTGATGCTTTCTTTTCAGAGAGAAATAAATTGGCAGGAGGGGTGGATTTTTGAGGTA
This sequence comes from Suricata suricatta, assembly GCF_006229205.1. Taxonomy (NCBI): domain Eukaryota; kingdom Metazoa; phylum Chordata; class Mammalia; order Carnivora; family Herpestidae; genus Suricata; species Suricata suricatta. Next base: position 83,519,223 of record NC_043712.1, read on the forward strand.
TGATTTTCCCCATCACCATTAACACTTAGTATCCAGTTTTTCCCTCAGAGCATTTGAATGGTAGCTTGGATGGGGATTGACTCCAGTCCTGTGACTGAATGAAAGGCAAGATTGACATCACACACGTGAGCCTATTATTCTGTCCAAGTGAGGACTTGGTATGCCAACTCTCTAACTCATCCAAAACCATCAGGTACGTACACATTGTTTTAGTGTCTGAAAGGTCCAGAGAAATTCACACTCAGCTGCAGAGCATCGTGAGCCTGCGTGAGCCTGAGGTCCCGGGAGGAGGTCTCATAGGACAGGATGTCCTGTTGGAGATGAATGAATTTGTGTTCCTTACTCTTACATGGGAAAGGAGCATGCCCAAAAACAAACTTTGAAACTCACGTCCAGACAAAGGGAAGAAGAAAAAGTCCTGGAATCAATGCAGAAGAGGCTGGGGCAGGGAAAAACCTTTTTTTTTTTTAGTGGAGAAAAGGGTGAAATGAATCTTTTGTCCCCTGAAAGGAGGTTTAACTGGACAGAATATGTGTTTTGGTTAGACAAGGGACCGTTATCTAAACGCTGAGGTTTAGATTCCTGAAAGGCAAAGTTATCAGTGGAAAAACTGATTATTAATAAAGCAACTGGAGGTGTGGCATGGATGACTCTAGGGAGCTTTTGGCCAAGACCAAAACAGAAGGAGCTGAATGTCTTCAAGGATCACCGAGGCTGGACAGGAATGTGGACGGTGAGGCGGCATGGCAGAGGGAGCTGCGGTCGTACGTGGGAGCATGAAGGTCAAATTCACCACAGCAACATGGCGGGAGAGCGGGACCCCTCTCAGGGGTAGAAATTGTGCTGACTTTTTTTGGACTACATTAGGCTGAGGATTATTATTATTATGAGTTTACAATTTATGGAAACAAGATGTATTAGTTTTCTGTTGCTGCTATAACCAATTATCACAGATTTAGTAACTTAAAACAACACAAATTGATTGTCTTACAGTTCTGGAGATTTGGAGTCTAAAATGGGTCTCATGAGGCTAAAATCGAGGTGTTCAGAGCTGCCTCCTTTCCGGACTCTCCAGGGGAGACTCCGCGTCCTCGCATTTCCCAGCATCTAGAACCTGCCCACACTCCTTGGCTGGGGAGTCACGTGCTCCAATACCTCAGCCTGAGTCCTCGCACTGATGTCTCTTTGACTTTCTTTGCTCCACCTCCCTTTTCCACTTGAAAGGACCCCTGTGACTACATGGGTCTCACCTGGGGAAGCCCCTTGTCTTGAAGTCAGCTGATTAGCTACCTTCATTCTACTTACCACCTTAATTCTCCTTTGCCGTTAACCTAACATATTCACAGGCTCCAGGGATTAGGAGTCAGACATCCATGAGGAGGGGGCATTGTTCGGCCGATCCACACCCAAAAACTCCAACAAGGACCTACTGAATGTCCCCGTCACACAGTCTGGGATAAGCAGCACCTGCATGCTGAGGAATGCACCGACCCAACCCTGGTTCTCAATGCTGGCTGCGTGTAAAGTGGCACGTGGGCGCATTAAAAAATGCAGTTGCCCACACTACACTCTCAGGTGTTTTTTAATGTTTATTTATTTATTTTGCGTGTGTGTGTGTGTGTGAGTGAGAGAGAGAGAGAGAGAGAGAGAGAGAGAGAGAGAGAGAGAGAGAGAGAGAGAGAATGCAAGCAGGGAGGGACAGAGAGAGAAGGAGAGAGAGAGAATTCCAACCAGGCTTGGGGGCTTGATCCCAGGAACCATGAGCTCATAACCTGAGCCAAAATCAAGGGTCTGATGCGTAACTGACTGAGCCACCCACGTGCTCCCACTGTCAACTGTTCTAATTTAACACGAGGGTATCAGACACACGTAACCCAGGTGATTTTTATGTGCCGCTGGGGCTGAGAACCACCGATTCAAGAAACCGGAGCTGCCATCCTGACTCCCGTGGGTGAGGACAGGAACCCAGAGCACATATGTCCTAGAATTCTGCGTTCTTTCCCGACTTCTATCAGTTACTTCTGTTGTCTACCAAGCGCCACTTCTCTGATTTTCCTCGAACCGTCAAATGTAATATACAGGCTTTAAATACTCTTAGAAGTAAAGAAATCTTCCCCTAGGAAAAAAATATTATTTAAAATCGCATTATGTACATTGTAATGTACTTTCCCACTCTGTCTAACTTGTTTTCCAAAAATGCTTTTCACTGAAAAATTCTATCGAGAATCCAGCAATACTAGTTTATTTCACTATTCACACCTAGCTCACGAGGAATGAAGAGTTAAACTCGACTTCGTTCCCTTTAATGAAATCTATTTTCCTGAGGCTTCACTCCATAGTACTTACTTCATAAACACTTGATGGTATTTCATTCGGCTTATGCTTTTTCTCTGTTGTTACTTTTCTTGTTTTATTTCATTCTTGCATATAAAAATTGTTGGTAGTTGCCATGGCAATTCTAATTGATTTCTTTCTGCTGTTTTTGTAGGCTTTTTAAGAGATTTGCACAATACATCACTCATATTGTTATTTTTATCTCTGGAAATTTGTAATGGCCGCTCCAAAAAAAAAAAAAAAGAGAGAGCCGTGTTCCTTTGCTCAGTGTTGAAGGCTGGCAAGAAAAGCACAAAGCTGAGGAAGCAAAGGCAAGCAGGGAGGGTCACTGAAGAAGAAGGCTGCAGTTCAGAAGCAAAAGCGTGCGCCACACAAAAGACAGAGTTCAGGTACCCGACTGAGCGGCCGTGCAAGGGTGAGAGATGTGCTCTTAGCCGGAATTGAACTTGTCAGTGTGTCAGCTCTGGAAGGACCAGTGAAGATGGGGGGACAGGCAACCAGGTGACCTCGGTCCCATTTTCTTTGTTCACCTCCTGATGGATCTGGGAACCTTCCCTGCTCCTGCTACACACACACACACGCACACGCGCACACGCACACGCGCGTGCACACACAGGAGCAATGCACCCCCAGAATGCAAACATTTCTACTGTCAGGAGCCGCTAACATTTCAGACCAGAAATGTCTTCTCCGACAGGATGCTCTCTCCTTGTAGGGAATGAGCTACATTCCGTCTGCAGCCCTAGAGAGCTCAGAAAAGGTGAAGAGGTTCCTGCGGATCTGGGATGAATTGGATCAGGTTTTAGGTTTGCTATAGAACTCCAGGAAGTTTACAGATTTTGTTTTTTTACTTGCACCACATTTTCACCCAAAAGCTCATTGCTGTAGGATACACACACACACACACACACACCCCAAACAACAAAAAACACCAATACAATCAAATAACGAGAAAGGATAAGTAATTTAAAATTATCATGTTGTACACCTGAAACTAATAGAATGTTAGATGTTAATTATGCCTCAATAAAAACCCACAAGGTAGAAGAATATAGTGAATGGGAGTAAATGCGGGACACAGACTGGTACACGGTGAGCTTTGCATAATGGTTAAAGACCAAGTGTGAATCTGCCTCTGAGCTTCTTAGTGGCTAACGCAAGGAGGAAAGCATGATAAAAATCAAGATTTACAGGGGCACCCGGGGGGCTCAGTCAGTTAAGCGTCTAGCTAAGCATTCGTGAGATCAAGCCCCGTGGTGGGCTCTGCTCTGACGGTGCAGAGCCTGTTTGGGGTTCTGTCTCCCTCTCTTGCTGCCCCTTCCCCCACTCTTTCTCTCAAAATAAATAAACTTTAAAGGGTTGGAGGGGAGGGGGAGGGGGGAAGACAGGTGGTGGTGATGGTGGAGGGCACTTGAGGGGAAGAGCACTGGGTGTTGTATGGAAAACAATTTGACAATAAAATATTATGAAGAAAAAAGAAAATAAAAAAAATAAAAAATAAAATATTGATAGGTAAAAAAATAAATAAAAATAAAAATAAAAAACAAAACAAAACAAAAACAAACAAACAAACAAAAAAGATTTACAGCGCCACTTATCAGATGCATCAGAGCAACACAATCTTTCCAAGAGTTAGACAAGAAATTCCCCGAGGAAGGGGTTGCTGAGCGTAATGGACAACGGCCTCAACAATATCCCTACAAGATGAAGCCACACGTATCACTCGCATAGCCACTTTTTCAGAAACTCCCATCAGCTGAAGTCAAGAGCAGGAGGCTGGAGCACCACTCAGAGAAAGCTGCCGTCTGAGGCTCAAGCGTTCTGGAAGCCAACCCTCCAGCTCCCTCTTGGTCTTGCTGGTCCAGGACGTTACTCCGTATGGGGGGACCGTGTGGCCAGCATGTCTGCTGGAGAGAAAAAGTGCGCCGAATCCCCCTGACGGTGAACCTAACCCACGGGACGCGACTGGACCCCAGCTGCCACTGCCAGTTCTCCGGTGACAACAAAGAGCCACCACCTCAGCCCTGTACACTGGGAAGGCAAAAGGTCTTGGGGACAGTAAACATGATTCATCAGAGGAACCCGTTGTAAAAACTACATTACGCAGGCCTATGTGAAATGTGCAAGAGCTTGGGAAAATAAATGTCTAGTGTAGCCCCCAGAAAACTTTCAGATAAATTATTATGACCCTATTGTTCTGGTACGAGCATAAATGTGTTTCCGATAAATGCATTTTATTACGTTTTGCTTCATGAGGCCGCGCTGTTATAAATCCTGGATGGTTAAAAGAAAAATGCAAGATTCTCTCTTCCTCTGGCAGTCGGAACAGGGGTTTTCAAACCAAAAACAGATGTTTAAATTTCGCTCCACAGGGGCCAGCTGGATACTGACTGATTGCTGACATGTGCCTGGGCTCCGGGGACCTCGGCTGTGCTCTCTGCCGGTCTCCTCAGCTCAGGACCCCGCGTGTCTCTCTCTCTCTCTCTCTCTCTCTCTCTCTCTCTCTCACTAACACGCATGCCACACGTTGGGAATTCAGAAGTTCAGCAGGTAACAGGGACCTCGGACTTCAGAGGAAACACGCTCCTTGATGAAAGACCAGTATGGAATGTGGCACGAAGTACCTGACCCCGGTGGGGGGCGTCACAAGCGAATGAGTCTTGCCAAATTCTGAATACCCCGAGCCTGTCTTGATCACCGGCAAAGGGTTTACCTCCGACGGGGTGTCGGTTGTGTGCTCGGCATGCTCAACACAGCGAATGTCATCAGTTCTTCCCAAAGGTCAGGGACGCCCTCTTAGCAATTTGCAGCTTCGCAAACAATCTAGTCTTGCTCCTCTTGGTTGCCAAATCCTGCGTCTGGTGGCCATGGGAACGGGCCACGCAGGCCCCGGCTATGGGGGGCGAACCAACAAGGGCCCCCAGCTGGCTCACTCTGACACCCCCCCGCATCTGTGCTCGGTGCCAAGGCCCTGCTTCCCCCGGGGCTCTCAGCCGGGAGCTCAGCGGGGCAGGGGTCGGAGTCAGGCCCGTGCCTGGGAGACCCTGGGGTCTTGCCCCAGCTCCAGGACTCCTGCGGCCCTGGCTGGGCTGGGGGTGCGTCTTTCCCTTTCCTCTCCTCCACTCAGAGTCAGACTCGCACTGGGTCTGACGACACAACTTTCCCAGCTCCTTCCCCATTTTCTGTCACACAGACAGTTCCCCTGAGGAAACCTTTGCCTATTTTAATCCTGGCTTGGCATCTGCTTCTTCGAGGACCAGGACGAATATAACATACTTTATTTAGTTTCAAAGGTAGGTGACGTCACCTACACTTAAGGAAATACATCTTCCTAAGGCACTGGGGTGGCTCAGTCGGTTAAGCGTCCGACTGACTTCGGCTCAGGTCATGATCTCACCGTCTGAGTTCGAGCCCTGAGTCAGGTTCTGTGCTGACAGCTCAGAGCCTGGAGCCTGATTCTGATTCTGTGTGTCCCTCTCTCTCGGCCTTTCCCCCACGCACACACTCTCTCACTCTCAAATATAAATGAACATTAAAAAATTTTTCTTGAAAAAGGAAAGACATCTTCCGGGAGAGAAAGACTATGGCTCTCAAGTAGTTTTCTGCCTGGAAAGGATGTATTACATTTGAGCATGATCTTGCCACACCTACGGATTTGGAGCCTGCATTGAACCAGATTAAAATTCCTTATAATCTATTTTCCAAAATAAATTCCTAATTTAAAAGTCACCATGCTTCCTGTAATCCAAAACTCATTGATAATCAATCCATTCTTCACAGGAAGGCTGGGATTTTGTTTCCTAGAGCCGCACTCTCACATAAATCCTACCTGTAGATTTCATCGATTGTAATGTACGAATTAGAGTATGTTATGCGGCCCAAATCTCAGCCTTTCCCATGACTGACAATATTGGCAATATTCAGCCTCATATTGTTGCTTATCGGACAGATCCATCCTGATGTCACGTGGACAGGTAAGTATACATTTAAGTATTCATTCGAGGAAATGCAGCTTTTGGGGATTCTCTGAAGCAACAATCAAACCCTTCCTTCTACCCCCCTTCAGAATTTGGAACCACAGCAGAGGGAGGGACCAAAAGATCATCTTTTAAAATTTGGTAGACCTCCTGTCTAGACCATGGGTCATGTGAGCCGGAGCGTGGCAGTGGCGAGAAGGCCATGTGTGGCCCCTGGGTGATTCCGGAGAGAGGAGTGAGTCCTGAGAACAGGCCAGCTCAGAAATAAAAGTGTCAGCCTGTGCTCCTCCTCACGACTGACACAAGTTACTTCTGCTCTCTTGGGAAGTAGTGAGCGGGAGGCAGAAAGAAGCAAACCCCAGGCCCCGATCTACCCTGGAGGAGGTCGGTGGCATTAACTCCGCGTGCAGAGGACAGATGTCACTGGGCCACCCCAGCTCGGGGGCCAGCCGGGGTAGACGCTGTGCAGAAAACAAAGCAGACGCGGCTTTCCTTCATTGCATTACTATTCACATGTTTCAGAACAATTCATTGAAGATTCACATAAAGTTAGCTTTGGGCTTTTCTAAATGGAGCTCTTACATCTTAAAAATAAATGCCAGGCTTCTAAAGCTCTGTAATTATCTTGTCTGTTATCTCGTCTGCTGCTTCATCTCTCATTCCCTCCCTTGATCTTTTATCTGGATGGGGGTTTGCCGTTTTTGCATAGCTCTTCAAGCACATTTTGGGTATTTTCAGAAATGGGGAGGTAGGAGAACAGATATGTCACAATTTGTATGACTTACTCATTTTTCTGGAAATTAACTCCTCGAGCACCTGATGAGTAACAGGCACCTGGGCATTTGGATGGGGAATAAGAACCGTGATTGTATAATTTCATTGCTGTGATCACATTTAAGCATGAAAATGCTCATCATTTCCCGCACTGTGGCATTTGTATCTTTGGTTAAATCACATTAAGTTGCATATTTTTAGGGATGCCATCTTTAATGATTTGTATAGCTAATTTAGAACGTAGTGACCTCTGCAGAATAAACTTATTCTTTTGGGAAATATGTGCAAAAGAAATGTGATATACATCTCAGAAAAAAATCATGTTTGACCGAAATACCACATAAACAGATGTAAATTTATGTAGAATTTTATGATTTGAAAAGTATTACATACTCATGCAAAATTTAGAAATTATCAAAAATATATAAAATGAAAGAAAATAATATAATGTAGAATAAAAGGCATCTTTCCGATTATCATTTGATGCAAACTTTAGCACTTGGGCATCTTCCATTACAGTGTTTTACGTCTTGCACACTTACACACAACGGATCATACGATGTAGGGTTTTATATCTAACTTTTTCAGATTGGGAGCATTTTCAAATATCATTAAGTAAACATTAAGATGTTTTCTAGGGGCGCCTGGGTGGCTCAGTCGGCTAAGCCTCCGACTTCGGCTCAGGTCATGATCTCACATTCGTGGGTTTGAGCCCCGCATCAGGCTCGGTGCTGACAGCTCAGAGCCTGGAGCCTGCTTCTGATTCTGTGTCTCCCTCTCTCCCTCTGCCCGCCCCCCCCCCCCGCCCCCCGCCGCCGCTCATGCTCTGTCTCAAAAATAAATAAAAACATTAAAAAAATTTTTTAAAAGGTGTTTTCTAATGATGGAACACACAAATTTATCATTAAGTGTATTATCAGGCCTCCCTCCTGTTTTTCCTTTTTCTTTTTTTAAAATTATTTTATTTTTCATCACCATCCCCATCACCTTTTTAACCCATCCCCCCACCTCCCTCCCCTCTGGTAAACATCAGTTTCTTATCTGTAGTTAAGAATCTGTTTCTTGGTTTCTCTCTCTCTCTCTCTCTCCCCCCTTCTCTCAATCCCTCCCCCCTTCCTCTCTCTCTCTCTCTCTTTTTTTCCTTTGCTGGTTTGTTTTGTTCCTTAAATTCAACATAGGAGTGAGGTCATACGGTTTTTGTCTTTCTTTGACATTTTGCTTAGCATTATACCCTCTGGACCCATTCATGTTGTTACACATGGCAAGATTCCACGCTTTTATGGCTGAGTAATATTCCATTGTGTGTATACCTCATCTTCTGTATCCATTCATCTGTGGGTGGACACTTGGGCTGCTTCTGTATCTTGGCTACTGTAAGTGATGCTGCAGTAAACATCGGGGTGCATGTATCCCTCTAAATTAGTATTTCTGTATTTTGGGGGTAAATACCCAGTAGTGCAATTATTAGATTATAGGGTGGTTCTATTTTTTATTTTTTGAGGAACCACAAAACCACAATGGCTGCACCATTTAGCAGGCCATTTTTTTTTACCAGACTACTCTTAAACATATAATGCTCCAAAATTTTCACCACTGTAAATAATGCTATGATAAACATTCTTATGCAAAGTTTTTTTATTATATTTCTTATTATTTCTATAGGAAATAAAACAAAATTACTAAATTAAAAGACGTTAATATTCAAAAGGCTGAGATCAAATGATAGGTTATTAACTTACTCTGGGGGAGAACCCAATGGAGATACTTTTCTTCTGGTATCAGAATAACTGGGAAATGAAATTAATAGAAGTTCTTTCAAGGAACGTATAGAATCAGGGCAGGTGTTGGCAGACTTGGAGGATATTTCATCCTGCTCACGGGGAGTTCTGATACCTACGACTTCTTCAGTTGAACGGATGTCTTCGTGCCAAAACATCTTGTCCTCACAATCCTTATTTATGCTGCAATGTAGAGAGCTCTTGGCTTGCGGTATTTGCCACATTATAAAGCACTTTAAAACTCTAACTGTGCCCAGATCCCTCCCCACAATCGACAAAGGGTTTCATTTGTCCCAGCTGAAATGCTAGCTAGCAGGATCTTGGTGGGACTTGGGCTTCTCCACTGAGAATGTGCTGATGTAAATGACTAAGAGGCCAAGACACACTGGGGAAGGAACTGAGCACCTAAGTCTAGTGGGGGACAGAGTCACATGACAAACACTGAAGAAGAGAAGGAGGTACTACTGATTGTTTAGGTGTAGTTATGATAGATGCTGCTACTGGTAAAAGACTGCAAGGTCCATGTTTTCACATACATAAATAATTGATTTGCTACATTCTTCTGACTATTCTGGCAGTTCGAATATGTTTTCAATTCTCTTGGGAACTGGGAGAATTATATATGTATTTCTTGAGCTCTCTTCCACCCCAACCTTCACCCAAAGGTAGGCATGGAGTCAAATTAAAATATATCTGGAGAGGGGCGCCTGGGTTGCTCAGTCAGTTAAGCATCCGAATTCAGCTCAGGTTATGATTTCATGGTTCATGGGTTCGAGCCTTACATCAGGCCCTCCGCCATCAGCACGGAGTCTGCTTCAGATCCTCTGTCCCCATCTCTCCCTGTCCCTCCCCTTCTTGAAAATAAATAAAAACATTTAAAATATACATCTCGAGATTTAGTAAGAAACGAACAAGGAAGAGAGTCTAGGGCTGTTTACAGCTGGAAAATCCAAGTTGTCTTTATAGTTCAACATGGATGTGTCTGTTTGTCTAAAAGGAACACAAGAAATTTAGGCACTCTGGTGTGTAGCTCTTTGAAGCCTAAATTATATCGATTAGCTCCTCAACCACTGCCTTTGGAAGTTTACAGGCCATGGGAGTGTCCCTCAACATGACAGATCTTTTAAAAATGTTTATTTATTTATTTTGAAAGAGAGAGAAAGAGCGAGTGAGACTCCCAAGCAGGCTCATGCTGCCAGCACAGAGCCCAAAGCAGGCCTCAGTCCCACGACCATGAGATCATGGCCTGAGCCGAAATCAAGAGTCAGATGCTCAACTGGCTGAGCCACCCAGGTGCCCCTGGGCAGACCTTAAAACAATGCAGATAATAGAACCAATAGTCAACAAGTACAGAGGCAGTTACTTGATTAAATGAGGAATGTTCAGAATCCTGAATTCACTCAGTTGAAAACTGTGCTTCATTCATTTCTTCAGCACATTTTTTACTGAGTATCTACCACATGATGGAACTAAACTAGACACTATGGATTTAGAGATGGACAAGACACACAAGACCTTTGTTCTATTTTCTGAAGTCATAGTAGGATGGAGGGGATAGAAAATAAATGTACCCAAAGGCACTACAATTTTGTGTAGTGGTAAGTGCCAGAAAGAAAAAGGAAGCAGTGTAAGGGGATAGAGTGTGATGGGGTGCTTCTTTAGTTGGGGTGTCAGACTTGATGTGATGGAGTAAAGCCATGAGGAAGCGCTGAGGAAGAGCTTCCCAGGGGGAGGGAACTACAAGGTCCAAGGCCATGAGGCAGGAAGAAGCACGGTGTGTCAGAACTATGGCTCAAAGGCTATTCTGGTGGACAAAACAGAGAAAGAAGGGGATAGAATACCAACAAATGAGCTCAAAGAGATGGAGGAAACAAGGACAAGCAATGGACAGGAATTTAGATTTTTTTCCCTCACTGCCCTATAGAAAGCCTCTGGAGGGCTTGATTTGAAGAGTAACGTAACCTGATATACAAGTGGGGAGAATACTTCTGGTGGGTCTGGGCCCACTGGTGGTCCTGGTGAGGACAGAGGGTGACTTGGACTATGAGGATGGTCAGACAGTGGTCAGGATGATGATAGGTTTTCAAATAGCCAATAACGCTTGCTGAAGGCAGGATATGGGTCATCAAGAAAAGAGAGTAGGAAGGGGTTGAAGTATAGATTTTTATTCCAGGAACTGAGAGAATGGTGATGGGATTCACCAGAACCCTTTAAGGGAAGAACAGGTAAAGGATGGGAAAAAATTAAAAGTTCTGTTTGGGCCATTTTAAATTTGGGCTGCCTATTAGACACAGGTGGAATTACCACTAGGCAGTGGAGGTGAGTAGAGAGTTCAGGGAAGACTATCAGAGACAGAGGTAGAAAAGTGGAGGCCAGCAAAATACAGATAGTGTTCAAAGCCATGGGACTGGACACGATGACTTATGGGGAAGAATATGGGGCAAGAATTGACAAGAAGAGAGAATATAGGGGATTTGAGAGCCTGGCATTGTGCCAACATTTAGAGGTCAATGAGAAGCACTGCTGGGTTGTTGAGAAATCTGGTACCAAGAAGTGATCAGGAAAGTTTGCAAGATGGAGGTCATTGGTAGGATGATTTATAGCCCATGTAATTTACAGTCCAAGCCATGTTTTTTTTTTAAAGCTATTAATAATTCTGCCAGCACAACACGTGCAAACTGGGACTGTCCTGGGCAAACAGGAACATATGGTCACCCTAGCCACCGTGACCTTCATGACACTGGTTTCAGCAGAGGAGTAGTGATGGCAGGCTGGGTGGTGTGGGCTCAGGGGAGACCAAGGGTGAAGAAATGAAAACAGGAACCACAGGCAACCCTTTCGAGAAATTTCACAACAAAGAAGCCAGCAGAAAGAAATGGGACATGGCTAGAGGGGATATGAAACCAAGAAAAAAGTTTTTTTTTAAATTTTTAATGTTTATTTATTTTTGAGAGAGACAGAGCATGAGCAGGGGAGGGGCATAAAGAGAGGGAGACACAGAATCTGAAGCAGCCTTCAGGCTCTGAGCGGTCAGCCCAGAGCCCGACATGGGGCTCAAGTTCATGAACCATGAGATCAAGACTTGAGCCAAAGTCAGATGCTCAATTGACTGAGCCACCCAGGCGCCCAGGCGTTTTGTTTTGTTTAGTTTATGGGAGATATTATAGCACCTGTGTATGCTAATGGAAGGGTCTAGGATACAGGAAAAGGTTGGCAATTCAAGGGAAAAGAGGAGGAGCAGAAGCCAGTTCCGGAAACGGAGGACAAGAACGGATTCTGTGCGCAAGTGGAGGGGCTGATGTGACGCTCAGGAAGTCGGTCCCCACAGACTTACGTGGGTGCGGGGGTACCCGGTCGCTAGATATGGCGGTGGGAACAGGAATGCGCTTCTTAGACAAAGCAAGTGAGAGTCTACTTTTTCCCTCCCACCAGAAGTCACAGTTTACCATTTGGGGGCAATTTTCTTCATAGGTATTAAGAAGAGATAGGCGAGCTATTTCTTCTCTCAGGAAAATGTTCCAGCATGAAGCCTTTACTAGTTTACCAGCAAATGTGGAAATTCTCTCAGGCCCAATTTGGATCTGGCAAAGAAGATGAATATTACTAGTCAGTCAGCAACTGCCTATAACAGATATTTTTGTTGAATTGTGAACATTAGCAGTTCTATTTGGCCTTTTCAGAATTTGAATTAAGAAACAGAAGAAATCGCCAAGGGTACACTGAGACCTGGGTGAGAAAAAAATTCTGTGGCCAAAAATGTGAAATACAACGTCTTATGAAAACATTAGCACCCAAGAACTGGGTGACCTGATTCTTTGATTTGGAAGAGGGAGAGGGGGAAAAAAAGCTTTAGCAGAATTCAGGAGTTTGTGGATATGGATAATCTCTTTCAAACAACCATTAGTAGGAATTTTAGGGAAATGTAAGCTTTCTGTGGGGCAGCATCAATTAAACCAAGCAAATGAATATTTCCAGTGATTTACTATCTAGGAATAACTTGGTTCAATGGACTAAGCAGAGAAAACCAGAATTAAAGGGTTCAGATTCCAAATTATGTTCTTTCCAGAGTCAAACCCCCTTGAATCTGCCGTAAGGCAGGGAAAAGAGTAAAGACCAAATTTCTCTCTTGTATGAGTTAAACTCCCATGTCCCTCATTGGCCAGAGGAAGTTGCTGAAAGACAATTTATTCATCTGGAAAATGGGGTGTGAGCAGCCACGTCCACACGTGCCTCTGGCCCTGCAGACGTTGGTTCACGGCAATAGAATTATAACGGCAGTCACCCTTTGGCATTCTCTGGATCACAATCACACCTGCTAAGGTGGGACCCAGCCTGCTCACTAGTGAGACCCTGCTGCTCGCACTGGTACCCTACCCCTGTGCCCGTTAACGCCATTGTGAGACAATGCTTGGACAAAACCAGTGCTCAGTAAATTCGCTCATTCCACAGTGAAAAATGGAGTCCCTAAGACGCTTTTACATATGGCACAAATGTCTCAGTTAATGGATCCCTGGAAGAACCATCCACGGTTGAAAGAGACTTGCAAGATAGTTGCTAGAACTCATGTTCTTCATTGATCCCACAGATCATTCTATTAGTCAGTGACTAAATTCAACCTGGGTATACCAGCAAGTCTTTGCAGCCAGAAGCACTTCCCTGTTCACACTGGGGTAAAGGCAAAGTCCGTTTCAGAAGCATTTGTAGACATACTCAGGGCATCATCTCACACTGATAACTGCCAATTATGGAGAAACATTTACTACTACGTGACTATATGCCATCAATAGATTTTTAAATGGAAGTATGTTCTTGAGGGGCATCTGCATGGCTCAGTTGGTTGAGTGTCCAACTCTTGATTTTGGCTCAGGTCATGATCTCACAGTTCATGAGTTCGAGTCCTGTGTCCAGCTTTGCACTAAAGAATGGAGCCGGCTTGGGATTCTCTCTTTCTACTCTTCCCCCATTCGTGCTCTTTCTAATTCAATATAAATAAATTAAGTTTAAAAATAAGAAATACAGTCTTTAAAATTCCTTTTGTTAAAAAAAATTAGCACCATGTTGGGGTGCCTGGGTGCCTCAGTAGGGTAAGCGTCAGGCTTCGGCTCAGGTCATAATTTCATGGTTCGTGGGTTCGAGCCCTGCATCGGGCTCTGTGCTGACAGTTCAGAGCCTGGAGCCTGTCTTCAGATTCTGTGTCTCCCTCTCTCTCTGACCCTCCCCTGCTCATGCTGTCTCTCTCTGTCTCTCAAAAAAAAAAAAATTAGCCCCATGTTAACTGAAAAGATAGATTAAGTAAAGGATGTAGTGTTTCATGAGAAGCTCTCACTTAAGGTTCCGTTCAGGCTCAGGTGCTTAGTAACCACTACAACTATAACCACATCCTACGGACCTAGATCTTCCCTTCCGAGTTCACGTGCGAGGTCCACGGATAATGGTCAGCATGACGTGAACTGTAACTGAGCACATAGATGAAGCTGTTTGCATTGTTCACAGGCTCTCTGAACCCTTACTTTTGGAGGCCACCTATCTTTTATTATGCATATTACAATGTCCTCACATTCCACATTAAATGTTACATGTATGTGTATGTAAGAACTACATATATATGTATATGTGTGTGTGTATGCATGTGTGTATATACACATGTATGTGTGTGTGTGTATACACATAATGGGTCGAGTTGCCTTCGACTAATTGGCCCAATGCCACCCTTTAGAGGCATTTAATTAAACACTTGTTCATTTCAATACTGTAATGTTCCTTGCATATTGTGGAGCAGATAAAATACTATTTATATTTCAAACATTGTTATAGAGCTTTAAGGAAACATTTGCAAATTTTAATATCACAATCTTCTTTTCTTGTTTCAGAACGAATGATCTGTGTGGGGGGGGGGAGGGTTATGTCTCAGACATTTTTATAGGCCCTTGGAAAACTCATAGACCCTGGGCTCAGCACCTTCCTGCTTAACGGATCTGATGCACCTGGATGCTGACAAGGAAGGACCTTGGGCTTGAGCAATGTCTGAAACTTTAGTTCTGCAGAGTTTCAGAGAAGTTGCACGGCGATATGAATTCCTCACGTGGCATCCAGCTTCTAGTTACCAGACGTGAGAAAACTATCACTTCTTTACAAGTTTCCATCCAGGCTCCACTTTTCTTATCCCACCACCTCTTAAAGACGCAATTACAATGCACTTTATTTGGTCTCCTGACCCAAAGTTCTTCCCTCTATCCACACAGGGCCACCAAGGGAGGCTTGCTCAGATGACAGTGAGCCCAACAATCAAGAACACTTCAATTAAATGACTAATTAATTGATTAAATTGGCTGACGTGGATGTTTTGTAGTAATGTGCTATGCATTTCAACATAAATGTTTGGCTTTATCTAAATTATCTTGTAACTTTCCAATGAAGCTTTTCTACTGACTTTTTTGAATATGCTTTTTCTTTGAATGCTTAACACATTTTTGCTTTTGTTTGTTGATTAGTTCAGACATTCAACAATTATTAAAAAAATTTAATGTTTGTTTTTTAAAGAGAGAGAGTGAGAGACAGAGTGTGAGCAGGGAAAGAGCAGAGAAAGAGGGAGACACAAAATCTGAAGCAGGCTCCAAGCTCTGAGCTGTTAGCACAGAGCCTGACATGGGGACCAAACTCATGAACCAAGAGATCATGACCTGAGCTGAAATCTGACATTGAATTGACTGAGCCACCCAGGTGCCCGAACAAATATTTTTAAGGACCTACAGAGTTCCAGACATTGTGGTAGACACTGAGAATTCACTGACGGATAAAAGAAATCCTTGCTCTATTCTAGTGGAAAACTAATACTAAAATGCATATACCTGAAATGCTAGAAGTCTCTCCTAGAGGTTCACATAGGCTACAGTGAAAAGCACAAAGGGGGACTGGTCAATTATGCCCAAGGATAGGGAGTAAGAGTAGGTGGTTCAGGGAAAGCTTATTTCTGGAAAGTCTATAACCATTTTACCTGGTATACATTTGGACAAGGACATTCCATGTGGAACTAGTAATAGGAGCAAAGGCTTTGAGGCAGGAAATAGAGTTTGAAAATGTTGTTGAATTGGCAAGTTTGTATTTCTCAATGCCAAGACAGTAAAGTTACAATAGATTCTATTTTGAGTATAGTTAAAATATTTAAACTTGAAGTAATATTATGAGTTTTAATATACCTACTATTCAACTTGTCAGTATTTTTACTCTTTTAATTATTACTAAAATGTAATTAAAATATGTTTAAAATATGTTTATTTATTTTTGAGAGAGAGAGAGAGAGAGAGAGAGAGAGAGAGAGAGAGAGAGATCAGGGGAGGGTCAGAGAGAGAAGGAGACACAGAATCTGAAAATCTGAAACAGACTCCAGGCTCTGAGCTATCAGCACAGAGCCTGATGTGGGGCTCAAACCCATGAACTGTGAGATCATGACCTGAGCTGAAGTCAGAAGCTTAACCAACTGAGCCATTGAGGTGCCTGACCCCCCCCTCTGCCTCACCCCTGCCAGATCTATATTTTAAAGCTCATTCTCCTTCAGTGCCGAGTGGGAATTGCTAAAGACCATTGGTGGCCTTGGTAGTGGCAAAATGGGGACAAATTCAAAGTCTCTTATAATAGTGTAGATAGAAAATGATGAAAGCTTGAACTGAGACAACAAAGGGGAGAGAGTGGAGGCAGAGGGGAAAGAGGTGTCAGGAACAAAGAAAAAGGAGAGGTGAATAAAAAATAGATACATGGGAACACTCTCTATTAGCAAAGCCCAATGGAGCCCCCCTCATCCACAACTCCTTGTAAAGCCATTTCACACCAGAGCAAATTCTTCCACCTCTGTGTCTTTCTCTCTAAAAGTAGATGATAATCTCATGGCTGCCAAAGACTATATTTCTTAGTTGTTTCGTTTTCCTCCAGTGTTATGGGCACAGTAAGTGCTCAATAAATACCTGTTGGAAGAATTAGAATCACGAGTGCTTTTTAACGGGGCTCAAAGGCAGTGCCCATGATAATCAAGCCAACAAAAGAAGAGTTTAAATCTTCTTCCTTGGATATATTTCTTAAGGTTAGGATGCTCATTATCTGTCCAAGATGGCATAAATGATTTCATAGGGCCCTTTCCAATTACATGATTAACAGCCCTTTTCTGAGAAGAGCTTTATATATGTTACTGATAATAGCAAGGAGCGTCTCCTGGGGCCTTTTTTCCTTTTTATGTGATTACACTGATATTTTAGAGAAAATTAAATTACTGCATCCAAGCTGGGAAGTCCTTCTGAATTTATAAAATGCAGAGATTGCTGTAGGACTAAAATGTTGGGGGCAGATCTCTTCTCCAATCATCAATAGATAATGTTGTTTTTTATAATCCTTCTTACAAAAGTTCTACTGTGGTTACCAGTGTCCAAATTTAACATTAGTGTTACCCTTGACAACTGAATCTGAGAGCATCTCTGGAAATTATTCCAGCTAGTGTAAAAAGACGATCAGAGTTGTAGAAAAATTTGAACTTAATGTGTCTGAATGCGGCTTTGTCAGATTCCCATTTGTGGTGATAGCTTGATCTATTTTGTCAGAAATTATTTGTTACTATTTATTATTATTATGACTATTATTTTGACAAGGGGCTTTTAGGAAAGCTCCTTAAGGGGGACTTAGATCAGAGCTTTGTCCTTTGCCTCTCACCTCCTGGATGATGGAGAAAGTGTTGAATGCTAGAACTGTCTGAGCAGCTCAGTCTGTTAAGCCTCTGACTTTTGATTTCAAATCAAATATGGTCTCACAGGTGTGAGATCGGGCCCTGAGTCTGGTTCCACACTGGGTGTGGAACCTGCTTGAGATTCTCTCCCTTGCCCCCTCTCCTGCCTGTGTGCTCTCTCTTTCTCTCTCACTGTCTCTCTGTCTCTGTCTGTCTGTCTCTCTCTCTCTCTCTCTCTCTCACACACACACACACACACACACACACACACACACACACAGAGTTGGATGCAGAGGGCTGCCTGGCACAGAGGTGAAGGAGTCGTATTAACCCTTTATTATCTACATCTATGCTTCTCATTTCACAGGGAAAACAAAATCATTAATATGTTTATGCTACAGTTTTTCATTTTTTTGAAATGATTCAGAGCTAAGTATAATTTCTAATTGATAACAGAATTTGGTTTTTAAAAGTGGGACTGTTTTTGAAAGGGAGAGAGAGTGTGACTATGCATGTAAGTGGTGGGGGAAGCAAAGGCGGAGAGAAAGAGAGAGAGGGAGAGAGGGAGAATCTTAAGCTGAGGCATGGAGCCTGACTCAGGGCTCAGTCTCATAACCCTGGGATCATGACCTGAGCTGAAATCAAGAATCAGGCACTTTACCGACTGAGCCACCCAGGCACCCCTAACAGTGGGATGTTTTAAGCAAACCTAAAATGTGGGATTGAGTTGGTGGGATAAATGGGGCTTCGAGCAATAAAGCCATCAAGCATCTAATGACACTGTTGCATGCTTTAGTTGGAGCACAGGCAATGGCCTAATGAAGGCTTCACAATTAGGAGAAATGGTAGCACATTTTTTGTATTGGCACATGCTATTTCCACCACTGTCAGCAGAATCCTACTGAAGACCAAGCAGAGAAGGAAGGAAACATTTTTTTCTGCGGGAATCTTTCCCTGTCTGTGGTCTGCAAGTTATGGTGAAGGGAGTCTAAAACCAACTGCTTCTGTTCTTCCAACTTGAAGCAGTGATAAATAGCGATGGATGAACAACAGCCTAAGTACTGGTGTGACCGGGAGAAGGAGAAAAGCCTTCAGTGGCGTCAATGGTGGCATCAAGGATGCTGCCTTCCCACAGGAGCCTGTTGAATTTAACTGCCTCAAGGCCACAGTCATGGACTCTAGGACCAGGGAGATGGGTAGAGCATAGAGACCTGTAATTAAGAGAGATTCCACAGGCTTAAAATCTACATCTGGACAAGACCTTTGGCTATTACTTCTTAAACTTGGACCTTACCGGAAGCAAACAGAGCAGAACTATACTAAATCCAGTAAAATCTTGGTTTGCAAGCATAATTTGGTCTGGACACATGCCTGCAGTCCAAAGCACTCGTATGTCAAAGCGAACTTCAAGGCCCACTGGCTCAGTTGTGATCCTGTGATGTTTGACCTCATGTACTACTTGTACTGCAAGATACTGCTCACTTATCAAGTTAAAATTTATTAGAAATGTTTGCTCATCTTGTGGAACACTTGCAGAGAAGTTACTTGCTGTCCAAGTTTTACTGTACATAGGAAATTACATTTCCAAAATACCTCCTTCCCTCTAAGAGTGGCCTACAACAGTCTAAAGCTAATAAATTCCTAATATAGTCCTTAATTCCTAAAATTTCACTAAGTGGGGGACACCTGGCTAGCTCAGTCATTAGAGCATGTGACTCTTGATCTCAGGGTCATGAGTTCAAGCCCCATGTTGGGCATGGAGCCTGCTTAAAAAAAATTACACCAAGAGGAAGATAAATTTAAGAGCTTTATAGCCCTAGGGAGGGCATCTTTACCAAGCCACATCAGAGGGAAGAAGAAAAAAGATGATGAGACCAGAGATCCTCCCAGAAAGAATAACCAGGTTCAGGCCACCCAGGGAACTCATTCCATGCCGCCATCCTCTCCTTTCTGAATAGGAGTTTATGACGGTAGTTATTCTATTCCTTCGTTGCTATTGAATAAGGACTCACCATTTGTCCTTTGATTTATACAACAGTAGACCTATAACAAACCAAACAGACCAACAGCTTTCAATCTGTAAATGATGGAAAAACTACATTTCACCTGAAGAGCCTACATTTTGAGCTGAATGCAAGAAGTGCAAGAGACTTTGAAGTTATCTATCTCAAGATATCTACCTCTTTTTCTGGAAAAAATAGATATAGTGATAAATATTTAGCCATTGGCTAGGGTCGGGTTGAATATATTGACATACATACATGTTTATTACAAATTTTACTGATATAAAGGATTTATAGCACATAATTTACTACTACTACCACTACTACTAATGACACTCAATTGTAAATTCCTTGTAGTTAATTGATTCTCACATAATGCTTTTTCATGACTAAGCAGTCAACAAGTGTTGTTCCAACATGAATGCTGGTTGATAAGTTTATGTTAACGAGTAAAATGAAAGTGGAGCGATGGAGATAGATGGCAGAATTCTACTTGTTCATCAACGATGTGAGCAACTCTCACTTGTTAAAAGAATCTCTTCTCAATATTTTGTTAGTTACAATGTGAAAGCTATAATCACAACCTATTTTAAATTTAATTTGTATTAGTAACATTTTCTTCATCATTCTTAAGTCTAGACAGTCAACAGAAAAATAAATCAAGCCCTAATGTATAGCATTTGCTGATTTCCATGTTGTAAATATTCCCACTGTGGCTGATTTTGAGATAACGAGGTGATGTTACTGAGGGCAGAGTTGTGGACAGACGTGCTATCTCATACCATGTTAAAGCATCTCCACCTTATAGATATAAGAGATGTAAACCTCAAGAGCACAGATTATGGCAAAATGTAGAAGAATAATTGGGAAGTGATGAGTTTGGGGTATATAACGCCTTTGTTTTCAGTATAATTTATTTAATTGCAAGTTTATATAATTTCATTCTCAATAATAACTGTTCATCTAATCACGGGCTCACAATAATTTGTGAGCTCATCTAATCACGAACTCACAAAATTCCTGAAATTTAACAACCAGCTTTTGTGAGCTGGTGCGAGTCTTACTTCCACACCACTGGAAGCTTCCACACCATCTGAATGATGGGTAACAAAAGTGACAGACTGTGGTAGACGGTTGCCTGCCAAATAGCTCTCCTTCGCTTTTCCCTTACTAACAAAAGCTGATTTTATTAAATGAAGCATATGTCAAGAAATGACATTTCTTAGTCTTCCATGTAGACGAGGTGGCCCTATCCTTCTAGCTAATAAGATGTAAGTGAATGACACTGAATGAGACGATAAATCTCCTTACACGTGGGCAGGAGGAAGATGACCTGTGCCTTTGGTCCTTCGCCCTTCCCATCAGTACAGGACAGGTTAGGCTAGCTAATGCTCTAGTAACACTCTAACCCCCAAATATCAGAGGCAAACGCAACACAAGTTAATTTTTCACCTCATGGCCGCTGCAGGGTTCTGGGGCAGCTTTGATCCATGTAACACTCAGAGACCCAGATGCAGTGACTCCACCACCTTGGAACTGGATGACCTGGAACACACAG
Source organism: Suricata suricatta (assembly GCF_006229205.1). NCBI lineage: Eukaryota > Metazoa > Chordata > Mammalia > Carnivora > Herpestidae > Suricata > Suricata suricatta. The sequence continues at coordinate 83,540,354 of NC_043712.1, forward strand.
TCTCCTCAAGTGACGTGACTACTTTTCTATGATTCAGCCCAGAAATGAGACACTTCATTTCTGTATCCAACCTATTGGTTGGAATTATTCATATGTTTCTATCTGCAGGAGAGGCTAAGTATGTACTTTCCTTAATTAAGAAAAAATATCAAGGGATACCTGGGTGGCTCAGTCAGTTGGGCCTCTGATTCAGCTCAGGTCATGATCTCATAGGTCATGAGTTCGAGACCCATGTCAGGCTCTGAGAGTTTGGAGCCTGCTTCAGATTCTGTGTCTCCCTCTCTCTAGGCCCCTCCCCTGCTCACACTGTCTCTTTCTCTCTCAAAAATGAATAAACAAAATTTTAAGAAAAATAAAACATCTCATTTGTTTAAGGCCATTAATTCTGGATTTCTGTTAGAACCAAATATAATTCCCAAGGAATACAACTGGTACCAAGTTTTGTAGTTTACAGTCAGTGGCATATGGAATGTGTTATATTTTAATCCCCCTGGAAGCTTATACAAGATCAGCTAGTGAAACAAAGTGCAAGTGTATGGACCCAACACCAGCCTTCTTTTGCCAGGGAGAAAGACCCTCATTTTAACAAGAGACCCCAGTCCTCTTTAAAACAGAATGTGTCATGAAGAATGCAGATTTTCCAAGAGAAATAATTCATGCGTTTTTCTCTCTTGCCTTTCTCAGTAGAAGACCTTTACCCTAATCTGCCCCAGGTGTCCATCTGTCTGAGAAGAGACTAGAAATTAAAGCAGAAACTCTGCCAGGGGAAGGAGGAGGTAATATTCGGCTCCTGACATTAGAAACTGGATGGTGCAGCAAGGCAATGCCCCGTGAGCCAGGCTGTTTTCCTGAGAAAGAATTCCCCCACATTCCTGCACGCCCCGTTTAGCACATCACGGCCAAGCCCCGCCTTAGGTCTGATCTGCCGTCAGAAAGAAAAATGATATGACACAAAATTCACTGAAAAACCCACCCACCTGGTCCCTCAAAACAGTAGGAAGACAGGGAAGGAGAGGAGACAGAGAGAGCGGGCGCTGCCACCAGACCTGAGTGCCTGGTTTTGTCCTCTCTGGGCTTGGGCTGGAAGGCGAGGGAAGGGCACTAAATCAGCGATGACAGATCTGAAGGTGAAGCCGAGACACACGCACAGAAACATGATGAACAGGCCAGAGAGAAGAGGACCCATGGTTAGTGTTCCCAAGCTGGTCTTACTTCATACATGGGACAGATATGGAGTTGAAGCTAAAGAGCATTCCAAGAGGTCTCCTGTGGCTGGGTGACGTGCTGGAGGTGACCTGCCAGGTCAGAGGAAAATCCAGACGACACAGCTCAGGGCTCAGTGGGATCTGGACCTGAGGATCTGGGGAGGTGAGAAGGCACCAAACACCACAGAGCATCACTTGAGTCCAAAGAAGGGATCCTAATAGCATTGAAGACAGTCATGTGAGCGTCACATACGTGGGCAAAGAATGTCCTCCCAGAGCCCCAGTGCATTCCAGCCAATCCACACCAAGGAACAGCATGTGGCTCTTCCCTAACCAACCTCACACCCTGTAAAGACACACCGGAACCTTGCCCCTAAACACATGGGTGTACTTTCAGAGAAAGGAATAAGAGAAAAGGTGGGCTTTTTGAGGGCATTTTTTTCCCTAGAGAGACTAAATTTTACTGCAAGGTTGTGAGAAGTGAGATAATTCATTTTCAGAAATAGCAAATAAAAGCTGTGCTGTCTAGTTAACAATAGGTTTAAAACCTATCGGAAATATGTATGAAGCCCCTACCCACAAGGGAGTCCCAAATCCTTAGATGCCTCACTTCCTGGTTCTTCTTCCCTTCTCCACTTCAGGGGTCTATTTCTCACAGGCTTTGCAAAGAGCATGTGCCAAAGAACTGAAGTCTCCGCGTCACCTCAAGGAATGCACATTTGTTCCAATCAGATTACTTTTTGGCCTTACTGGGCATAGACCACTTCCGGGTAAGGCTGTAACCTCTGTAGTACTCAGCCAATGAGGAATGAGGGGAGGGACTTCACATTAGGAGATAAATTGTCTGCTGTAACTGCCCTCAGTGCGCCTGTCCATCAACACCTGCTCTTGCAAAACGTTGATTAAAGCCTCACTTCCTCCCTGTGCTTGAGTCTCCGCATTCCTCCTTTGGTTGGATCAATGGGCTTCTTTCTCACAAAAGTACCACTTAAATTACTGGACAAAATGGAATCTAGATCAGATTAATTTATAGGGCTACTAGCCAGTTAATCTATATTGATGCTCAGAAGAAGGCACAGGTAACTCTAGACAAAATAAAGGAACGAGCCTAGTCTTGGCAGTGCAATGAGTTAAAATTTGTGACCTCACCACAGAATATTTTTGCAGTCAGCTACTTGCAAGGTATGCTGCTGCTACTATTTGGGATGTAAAATAAGCAGATTTGCCCCCGGTACAGAGCTGGTTGCTCACTGGCAAAGATGTTCAGTTGTGTTTCACACACAAGTAGTTTATTGATTCAGTACCATTTCTCCATCCATTTACTCTAATCGTCTGGTGAATTATCTGGGATACACCACTAGACCCCACAATTTTCCTCTTAAGTAATGAATAGTGTAGGGTCCCTCCAACTCCTAAAACATACACATCCTGAGTGTGTGTGTGGGTGTGTGCGCACACGTGTGTGTTTTGTTCAGGAGTGCATGGTATAAAGATACCGTTCTTTATTCTCCCACCTCATTTTTTTAAGGGTTCTGATAGAGCTGCATATGAGGGCCTTTTTGTTAAATAACAGATTTTAGTCTAAAATATTGGTGAAGAACATGGGAACTCTAGTTCAAGTTTCCGTTCACTAGGTGTGGAGTCCTGGGTACATTGGTAATTTTTTCTGAGCCTCAGCTTCCCAATCTGCAAAATAGGGATGCATACCTAGCTGTGGAGTTAAGTGGAAGAGAATAATAAATGTGTTAATATTTGGGAAGTCTGAATCAGGTCTTGCCGTAGACTAAGCACTATGTTAAGTGTTTGTTAAAGTAAAAACATTTTACTGGAGGCTTTGTTATGTGAGAACTTAAACCTAGCTCTCTTCTCCTGTTCAGGTCTATGGAACTATTAACCTTCCCCAGAAGGAACCATTACGTCCAAAGGCTGGCTGGGTCAATTTGGAAGTCTCCTATGATATTGATGGACAGGATCTTTCTTTAGGGGAAGCAGAAGATACCTTAGGGCTGACCGCTCCCCATCTGCACTGGATACCCTGCGGTTATCAAACAAAAAGGAAGCCTGGGCACCTGGGAGGCTCAGTCGGTTAAGCCTCCCACCCTTGATCTCCGCTTAGGTCATGATCTCATGGTTCGTGGCTTCGAGCCCCCCACGGGGCTCTGCGCTGACGGTGGAGCCTGTTTGGGTATCACTCTCCCTCACTCAGCCCCCATCCTACTCGTGCGTGGTCGTTCTCTCTGTCAAAATAAATAAATAAGCTTAAAAAAACAAAACAAAACAAAACAAAACAAAACCAAAAAGGAAGCCATCAACAGCAACAAAACCCCAATCCTAGTTGACATTCTGTGAAGGGCAAGAGTATCACAGGGAAGACCAAGCCCGGTGACCATGAACTCTGAAGTGATTCCAGGGGCGCCTTGGGTGACTCAGTCAGTTAAGGGTCGGACTTCAGCTCAGGTCATGATCTTATGGTTCGTGAGTTTGAGCCCTGCATTGGGCTCTGTGCTGACACAGCTCAGAGCCTGGAGCCTGCTTTGGATTCTGTGTTTCCCCCTCTCTCTCTGCTCCTCCCCTGCTCAGGCTCTGTTTCTCTCTCTCAAAAATAAACAAACATTAAGAAAAAAACCTCCTAAGTGATTCTGTTGATATCACGGTGCAGGAGAAAGCTGCCCACCTCAACAGTGTGGAATCTGGCAAAGCTGTGTCCTACTCAGACCCGTCTAGAGGGAGAAGAAGAGAGTCCATGGCCTGAGAAAGTAAGAGTCAGAGACACAGAGAAATGGAGAGAAAGAAGGATTGAGAGAGAGAGGAAGTCTTACATTTACTGATGACCTATGCATGCGGAGCACAGATGACTGCCTTAGTCTTTCTCTATTGGGCCCATCAAGTGCCCTTAGATTCCACACAGTGGGCCTCAGCTTGGCGTCTGGGGTCCTCACATCTTGTCACCCCCCTTCACCTTGGGTCTTCAAAATCGACTTTAAATGGACCCTGTTTATCATCAGCCTTCCACTCCACAATGAGGAATCCACGTAACTGTGGTTTTGATGAGTTAATCTTTTTTCTCTAAAAATTATATTAAGATAACTATACACATATTTAAACTTTTTAAAGGTTTGTCCATGTGCCTCCTAAAATGATCTCTCATTAAGGTATGGAGAAGCTAGAATTTATAAAGGTTAACGCAGCTACCTGGTGTCCTGAAGAGAGAGAGGAGCAAGACGCATCTAGAAGGAATGAAGGGGCCACGCGACAAGGTGTCATGTGATAATCACCGCCTTGGAGCACGCGGAGGATTAGGCAGGTCGCTTCTCCCCCCGTGAAGAAAGCAGATGGGCGGATGGTGGGCTGAGAGCTCAGTCAGGGCTAAGAATCCGTGGCAGGTGTACTGGGTAGCAGTGACAAATAAATAGCAACAACAAAAGTACAGCTGCACTAAGTCATGTCTAATGATTGAACTTAAAAATCTCAGCAGCAACATGAGGACCTCAGGAAGCTGCAGAGCCTTCATAAACCTTGTCCTTCAGGGTCCCTTGCTGGAGTCACTGGAATCGTGGGAGGACAAGAGGGTCCAGAGGTCCCAGAGACCCAGAAAGGGTGACATCAAGAGTGGTTACTGTTAAGGTCCACATTGGGCAAAAAGCCTTGAGGGCTCACAGGGGCTGATGGACTCGGGGGAACCTGCTTAGCCTGTGGGCCAGGTAGGGGTGCAGAAGGCTCTCAGTGAGAACGAGCAGATGAGATCAATTAAGAAACAAACACCCCCGTTCTTTCTCTTCAAGACCGTTTTTACAAATCTACAGAGCTTCCATCTAATTCTCAGTCCCCTCTTTAAAAAAATAAAGGGACACCCCTACTTCTGACATAAGCTCCAAAATGCATAAGAAGATCCCTGTGAGAATCAGCTATTGTAAAAATTTACTCTTTTTTGAATGGATGTTTTTCAATATTTTCAGTTACAGATTTAATGGCAGAATTGTCATAGGCCTGAATTGTCTGTTTAATATTAAACGATCCTTGTTGGGAGCCATCTGTTACATCATCAGGCGTGGAATTCTTTACAGGGCTTTACATCCACACTCGCCGCAATGTGTGTCATGCTTCAAATATCCTCCGGCACTTGTGTTTCCATTTAGAGGAGCAAGGTGAAGGGCTCCGAACTCAGAGGCAAGCCATGATGCTTCCCTAATTATTCAGTGGCTGTTACTGAAAACACTGTGTTCAGCATATGGTTTACTAAATTGTCTTTTTCCCTAAACCACCTTCAACATTTTCCTTTCCTATGACAAAACAGTGCTTTGAAAAAGAGGACATTGGGATAATATTTGAATCTCCTGCCAGAACAACCTTGGATCGTTGCATTAACCAATTCATTTTTTTCTTCAACACCATTGTTTTATCATTTTTTAAAGAATAATATACTCCAGCTCACTTTTCCTCAGAGGGCTATTATAATTCGAGCTAATCCTATTTTACCAAGTAGGTTTCATAGCAAAGGCTCGCCCTGAATCACTGGGCTGGAGCTGCCTGGAAAAGTGTGTTGGGAAAGATTCTGAGGCTGCATGCACTCAGGCTTGGTTGGAAAGAGCACCGCAGTTGATTACCTATGTCTGCCATGGGTGTAGGAGAAGTGAGTATGGGCCACTGAGCCATTTATTTGCCATCTCTGGCCTATTCCTTTTCTCTGTCCCCCTGCCATGGCGCTCATTAACGAGCATTGTGAAATGGCTGATGTTATGCCAAGTATAGAGAGTAAAATGAACTCCATCTGAGAACCAAATTTGAACGTGACACCAAGATAACAATAAGAACAGTGACAATAGCAGAAGCCACATCTGTGGAGCATTTGCCCTGTCCTAGGCATCACTAAAGGTGCTTGCAATCACTTAATAAGTCACTCTTCACAAGCATTCCATCCGCATTACAGACATTATTCCCCAATTTCACAGAGAAGGGGGTTAGAGCTCCAAGGGGTTGATAACTTGACTGAGCTCATCCTTTTGCTAAAGTAGCCTCATAAATTCCTTCAGAGGGCTACTTCCCAGAAGATGGTTTATGCACTTGTTTTCTAGTTTTGTTGAGATATAATTGACCTAGAGCCTTGTGTTGATTGAAGGTGTGAAGTATCATGAGGATGCATCCATAGTGAAATGATCACCACAGCTCCTTTAGTTAACATCTGCTCACGTCATTACAGGGTTTTCGTCCTTGTACACAATTTTTTGAATTGAGCAGCTTCTGTATTTAAAGAGCACGAGTCGGGGAGGGGCAGAGAGAGAATCCCAAGCAGGCTCCATGCTGTCAGCGCAGAGCCCAATGCGGGGCTCGAACCCACGAACCACGAGATCGTGACCTGAGCCAAAATTACAAGTCGGATGTTTCATTGACTGAACCGCTCAGGTGCTCCCGAACTGAACAGTTTAAAGAACTGTCTTGTGCAGAAAAGATGGAGGCAGTAAATGTTCAGCCTTTTATCCTTGCTGTTGTCTTTCCAAATTGGAAACCATGAGTCAGCCCCTTTCACCTCACCTCATCAAGCCATTCAAGAATTCGGGAAATAGGCATTTACTGAGTATTTTTTATAGGCCAAGTACTGGGGATTCAGACACATAACAGATTCTCCTCCAAGGTAACCCAACACGTGCTGAGCATCCTCAGTAGGTGTCCACTTAGAGGATGGTGCCTTCCCGGAGACACGCTTCACATCGCCCCTGAACACTGCACTTTTCTTATTTGCCTTCTCTCTCAACAGCCACTCTTTCTGCTCCTGTCGCTGGCACTTTGTCCTCTATCCAATCTTACCCCAGCCATTTTCTCATCTCTGTGTATATGCTCTAGGGCACGGCTGTCCAACAGGAATATAATGTGAACCATGTTCATGATTTTAGATTTCCTAGCAGCCACATTAAAAATAAATTGAGGGGTGCCAGGGTGGCTCATTCGGTTAAGCGTCTGACTCTTGAATCTGGCTCAGGTCATGATCTCATGGTTCATGAACTTGAGCCCCACGTTGGGCTCCATGCTGACAGAGTGTAGCCTGCTTGTGATTCTTCCTCTATCTTTCTCTCTCTCTCTCTTTCTCTCACTCTTTCCCTGTGTCACAAACAAACTTTAAAAAATTGAAAAGAAAAATGTGAAATTAATTCTAACAACTTTATCTCACCCAATATAACCAAAACGTTACCAGTTCAACATGTAGTCAGTATAAAAATGATCAGTGTAAGATTTTATAGTTTTTGTACAAATCCTCAAACCCTTTGAGGAGAGTTTTATACTTTGCACTTCCTCGCTTAGATGCTAAATTTTTTTGGAAATACTTGGTTTGTATTTAGACTTCACAAAATTTACGGCAGAAAAGGCAGATTCCCATACCCAAGTCAATGCCAACATTTTTAGAAGGTGCCAATAGTTGAAGCGTCAGCTTTTGTATTTGAATTACTGAAAATTAAATGTTGAGTTCCCCATTTGAGCAAACCAAGTGCTTCATAGTCACCTGTGGCTGGTGGCTACCATGTTGGACAGGGGCACTCCGGCTGTTGAACGGAACTCCTGTTTCACGGCTTCAAATGCCTCATCTGCCAATGACTCTGAAATTTTTTTCCCTAGCTGGACATGTCCTCTGAGTTTTGAATTGTGTACTTAAATACCAACTTGGATGCCTCAAAGGCATCTCAAATTTGTTATCTCTGAAATAGGACTCTTGCTTTCCCAACCCAACCTGATGCTTTCTATGTGTGTTAGTTTTGCTTTCCGGAGGAAGAGACCCTGAAGCCAAGATCTGCATGCAGGGGGTTTATTAGGGAGTATTCTCAGGATCAACGCCAGGAAGAGAATCTGAGTGGTAAAAACAGGCCAAGAGAGTTGTGACAGTGGCCTCAGCCAATTCCACAGGGAACTTCAGAGCTGAGAGGGGTCTATAGAGATGGCGCTCCTTGAGATAAGAGGGCTAGGCATTCATAGCCCTGCATTAACTAGTCATTGGCTGTGGATTGTGCCTGAAGAGGGGTGTTATTCTGGCCGAAGGCAAGGCTCAGAGAGCAATAAAGCTGTGAGCTCTTAGCACTAAGGTTCCTGCCGCTGGGGGAATGAAGGCTGCAGTTCCTTAGCGGGTCTGAGAGGCACACTCAGCATCCACCACACCTGAGGAAGAGAGGTCTGGGTCCCTGCTCAGAATCCTAGAAATCATCCCTTACTTCCCATTCCCAAATATTTATAGAGTGAAGGAATGAGTGAAACAACGTTCAGTTTTCCCTACCTTAGCTCTTTACACTTACTATTCCCACAGCCTGGAATCCTCCGGCAACCCCCCCTCCCCCCGCCACCCTCTCTCCTCTGTCCAGCTACCCCTTCCCCACCCTCCTTTGCAGGTTCCAGGTCTCAGCTTCATTGCCAGATCCTGCAATTATTCCTTCTCCTCCACTGGAGCTTTAAGCTTCGTGAACATGGGTTTGTTTATGTAAGCCCAGCACCTAGAACCATCCTTAGAGCCTATGGCTAGCATTGTGAGTTTATAGAATGACTGAAAAGACAAGCAATTTAGTCGAACAGGTAGAACAGAAAGACAAAGGTCGTAAAGGAACACGCCCTGGTGAAGGCAGGCCAGGGTGCTGTCACCGCCCAGCGCTGGGACATGTCTCTAAAGATATCCATTACCTGTCTAGGTATATTATCTTAATATTCGCTGAATATTAAGCAAATAGTGGGATCAGCAATAGGTGGACAGAGAAGGAAAAGTGAGAAAGAGAGAGAGGTGGGCATTCCTGGCAAAGACAACCACTGCCTCATGTCTTCCTGTCTTTCCCAGACTGCCCCCTTTCTTACTGTTCTGGATACGTACAACCTGGGCTTCCATACCCACTCGGTGACCTTCCGAATTACGCTGAAATCTCAGCTCAGAGTCTCTCTGCCCTTGACTCCCATCACAGAGCAAAGAGAAATGCCGGCCTCCACTCAGCCAAATTAGACACTGCCTGAAGTCGTGATAAGCTATGAGGTATTACCCCATATGATCCATTTTCAATAATTCCACCAAACCAGCTGTCAATTCAATTCTGCTTGAAGAATCCCTTTTAAATGATTTGGTCAATTGTCTGCATTTTGAATTTAATTAAATTGTTATATCTCAATTGAGTGCTCAATTCAGAGCAGTTAAGTGGATCCAATCTGAGCTTTTCAATAGTTGATCAAAGTAAATAATCAATGCCATCTACCTAATGGTCCTTCCATGAAAATGAGCTGTGATCTTAGTGGTGATAATACAGTGAAATGGCCCTATGAGCCTAACCCTCTATATAAGAGTGAATTAATAATAATCTTATTATTATTGTGAAGAGGGAATAATAATTTTTCAAAGGTGATATGTCCAATTTCCTAGGGTAGCTCCTAATGCCAGGATTGCTAGAAGTCTGGTGTTATTCACCACTGGCTTCAAAATCCTCCAATGCAGGTGTGAGGCAATTATATAGTGATTTATAGACTTCAAAATGGCCTCCATTTACATCTTGTCAGGAGCAATAAGAGTTCACATCCTCTAGAAAAAAAATAAACAGATGTATCAAGAGGAAATTGCCTTTATGGGCCAGATACCGGATTGGATGTGTTGTGTGGTATTGTTTATGCACACATCAAATAACAGAAAAGAAAAAATAAGCCTAAATTAATACTTTAGGTTTTGTTCTTGTGTCTGTTTTCAAGGCTGTTCATGCTATTTTGCCTAAGCAAAGCTTTTGTTTGCCTTTTTAAGGCTTACTTTGTTTTCAGATGTTAGCACATGAAAGGGTTTGGCAAATGTATCTCTCTGAGAAAAAAGTTAAGAAGTGAGAAATTCAAACACTTGTGAAATCCAAAGATATGTGCTTTGGCTAAAGTTCACTTCCGGCTCTAGCCTCGGCTCACCCCTTCTTAGTTGCTTGGACAACAGATGTGTGAACGGATCCAATTCACAACCTGACTCCTCTCCTCCCAGGACCAAATCCTCTAATGTTTGACCTTCAGCTAAAGACTCCAGTTCTCTCTCTTCTCTTTTTTTGTGTATGTGTGAAAAGAAGGAAACGGATGTAAAGATGTCTGCCTCTCTGCTTCCGGTTTCTCTGCTTTTCCCAGGTTAAAACTCTATATACATATTTTTGTCTATCACGTTAGGGGTGAGTTCAATTTCCACCATCACAATGACTTTGACTTGAGTCCCCAGCTTACTCAAAGTCTGGCATCTTTTCTTAATTTCCTCTTAAGGAAATGTTAAGCAAATCCAAGATGCTTAACATTGTCTTTTACCCTCCTGTGGCTTACTTTGTATATTTGGAATCTTAACAAGGGCAGGGCCTTGTTTTCGTGTCTATCTACAGTACTTTTTCCCTTCCTCCTCTGCCCTCCAAAACGTTTCCCACTTATCAACAAGCATGTCAAATTCTTTCATCCACTGCACTCACAATCTGCTTCAACATCCTATACAATCAAAGCACGTGGAAACAAGAGTTCCCATCTTCACCACTTGGATTGTATCATCATTTTTTAAAGATACCAGGGCCATCTCCAACTGTCTCCACATGCAAGTCAAGTTCTGTGTCTCCATGCTCTCCTCCAGCACCTGACCCCAAGGCCCTCTACCTGCCTTGTTTTCTCCTTTCCCTTTACCCAACCAGAGCCTCTCCCTGGGTCCGGAGGGGGAACATCACTCCCTCCAAATCACCTTGACCTCTCCTGTTATGCATTCTTGCTTACTTGCCAATTGGAATGCCATGAAAAGAATTTTACATGAATGGGGTCTCTCATTATTTCCAAATTCTTCAAAGAACTACTTATGGTTAAATTAGTTTTGAATTAGTTGAGTGGCGGTCACCACTCAAGGATAGCCTTAGAAGCTTTTAATCTATTTTTGTCCCTAATTCTTTTCCATTAAAGCCTTTGTATAATATGTTAGCAGACTTAGCACATTTTCTTGACTTAGGAACTAATTATAAATGTTAGAACTCAATTTTGGGTTATGCTGCTTGGGGCGGGTAGTACGTTGCCATTTGATTTTCCACAGTACATGAAAGAAGAATATAGGTGGCTTCCCCCTCTTGGGAGGGAGTTAGAGCAGTGGGTCCCTGTCTTCGAGAGTTGAAATGGGGGGGGGGTCTCCTGTGAATTTCTTGTGTCCACTACCCTGTGTACCTGGAAAAGTAAAAATTAGCCCCTCCTCTCTGTAATTCCACAAAAGATGTGCCCTGTGTGCTCACACTCATGGACTTTAAAATTAAGGAACAGACTATTGGCTCATGCTCTACTTTTTGTTTACTCCCCGTTTCCCACAATGGAAATAAAAATGATTTCACCATAATTCAGTTCATACTCCATCTAATCTATTAATAACTCTCCTAGCTAAGGCTGATAAAATTCTTTCTTTTCTTTTCTTTTTTAAACTTTTATAGTTTATTTAATTTTGAGACAGAGAGAGACAGAGCACGAGCAGGGTAGGGGCAAAGAGAGAGAAGGGGAGACACAGAATCTGAAGCAGGTTCCAGGCTCTGAGCTGTCAGCACAGAACCTGATGTGGGGCTCAAACCCACCAACCGTGAGATCATGACCTGTGGTGAAGTTGGATGCCTAGTCACCTGAGCCACTCAGGCCACCCTAAAATATCTTTCTTAACTCATCTTTGGTAACTCTTCCCATGCGGGTATGGGAGCCAAGAAAGAATGAAAAATTTAAAATGTACGAATTAAAAAAACACCTTTGAATGCTATCTTTTTGTAGTTTGGGGAAAGGTTGAGTGATCCCAGTTCTACTCAAAAAAATTATGCGGGAAGCATTTCCCTATTGGCTGTTTTCAGCTAATCCTTTTAAGCTTTGTATGGACACTTATCTATAGATTTCTTTCTTTATCTCTTATTTATCTCTCTTTTCAAAGACATTATTTAGATAGTAAGGTACCCTTTTGATCTCAAGATAAGTCATCTTCTGAGAATAAAATTAGAGAAAATCAATAATGTTGTGGAAGAATATTTTAAGACACAGAATGTTGCTCAAGCTATATTCAGTGAGAAATATTATAAAGCAACATGTGTTGTACAGTCTCATTTTTATATCTATCTATCTATCTATCATCTATCTTTCATACATACATAAGGAAAGCCATATAAGGCAATACACAAAACTTAAGGGGAAATATAAGTATTATGGCTAACCTTTATATTTTTTCCCAGTTTTTTTTTCTGGCGAGAATGCATTGTTTGGATTAAGAGTATTTTTTAATAGCATTTTTGCTATTCTTTATCATATGCTGTGGACTGTTACCAGCAGAAACTACTACAAACTATTAGAAAGCTCCCATTGCTAATGACTTTGAATGATAAAAACTGTCCTTTATTGCATCCATCCCTTTCAAAAACGTTTTTCAACTGGTGATTTACCAAAATCAACAAGGAAAACAGGCTAACAGAAGGCCAAGAGAGCGTCATTTCACTTTTCAGAAAGCACCAAACAACGAGAGAACACAGAGCTCTCTGCCAGCTGTCTGCTCAGGCAAGAGCGGCAGAGAGATGGCCGTTCTGTTCCCGACCTGAAGGGAACGTACATCAGGGTTGGAGAGGATGAGAAGCCTCCTCTCCCATTATTATGGAGTCCCAGTCCCGGAAATGTGATAAAAAGCTAACATGTGTTGAGCTTACTCTGTGTATGCAGTGTTCTACGAGATTTTTAATGTGTTAACTCTATTGCTCATCCCCCAAATCCTATATGGTGGGAACTATTCTTATTCTGGTTTTATAGATAAAGAGACAGCGCCCAGCATCTCCACCAGCGAGTGGCAAACCTGAGGTTTGCATCAGTCAGGGTAGCTCGGAGCTGATGCCTGGAGGTCTGCGTCTTACTGCCTCTCATCTCATTTGTTCCTCCGGAATGGGGTTCCAGCTCTCTAGGAACAAGAGACACTCCACCTGCAGTGATGGCCAGTTCCACATGAGACTCTCCGACTGACCTAGAGTTTTTCCGAGGTAAAAGGGTGCCCAGACACTGGAAGAAGTAGAGAGGTGACTTTGGTTGGATTCCTCCAATCAGATTCTGGTTGGAAGACTTGGGTGCATGCTGTTTATTTGGAGGTGGTTTTGGGAGGGGGAAGTGATGGAGCAGGGAAAGTGAGGCCAGGAAGGAGGAGGAGTCAATAAAGGGGGCGTTAGGTTTGTCACGGGCGATCGAGTCTCCCCGGGTCCCCTGAAGCATCGCAAGGAACTCGCATCAGAAGCGCCTGCGCAGAGCTGCGAGGTGGGCGTGGGTATGTACCTACCAGCAGCATTCCTTGCTGGTCACGGAAGCAACAAATCCCCAACCCTGCTGGGCTGCCTCACAGGTGGTCTTGGCAGGACTCCCCGAGCTGGAGAAAGCCCTTGGGCAGAGAACCAGTGACGTCAGCGGACTTGAGTGCAAAGCTGTCAGCTTGCAAGACTGCTGCGCCCGGGGCTCCGGGAATGGGGTGGCTCATGGCAGGACCTCCAACAGTGCTTCAACGGGGCCTCATTGGACTAGTGTTGGCTACAGATTTCTTCAAATCTATATATATATACATATATATATATGAGAGTTCAGGCTGACGAGGACTCAGGGGATCTCGGAGAGGTCCCCAGACCAGCCCAACAGCATCACTTGGGAGCTTGTTAGAAACGCAGAGTCTTGGCCACCCTCCCACCCCGCCCCTGCCCCACCCAGATGTCCTATATCAGAAACTCAGGGGGCATTGTCCAGTCATCTGTTTTCGGAAGCCTTCCAAGTCACTTTTTAAAATATTTTTTTATGTTTTTTATTTATTTTTGAGAGATAGAGACAGCGCTAGCAGGGGAGGGTCAGAGAGAGAGGGAGACACAGAATACGAAGCAGGCTCTAGACTCTGAGCTAGCTGTCAGCACAGAGCCTGATGCAGGGCTTGAACCTACGAACTGTGAGATCATAACCTGAGCCGAAGTCAGATGCTTAACCGACTGAGCCACCCAGGCGCCCCCAAGTCATTTTAAAGAACACAAAAATCTCAGAAAATCAGTTTTAAGGTAGAAAGGGCCCCCATTCATAAATCAGTTTATCTTCCTAGGGAAAATGGAGACTTAGAACTTTTCCAAAAGACCAAATATCTACAACCCAGGTCTGTAAGCCTTAAGGTTCTCACAATAATGACTTAGACACTCCCCACCCCCCTCTAGGTCCCTGTGTTAGTTGGGGCACATATTACACTGTGATAACAAAAGAAAACAGAGACAATGGCTTCAACAAGGTAGAAAGATATTTCTTATGTAACAGTCTGGCCCATGTAGGCTGGTGGGACAGTTCCGCTCTAATGAAATCATTCAGGGACCCGAGTTCTTTCCATCTTGGCCCTCCGCCACTCCGTGGGTGGTGTCTGCATCCAGGTAGCCAAAGCTAGGTTGCTGTCTTCCTCAAATTCTGGCCAGAGGATGAGGCAGACAGAAACAAAGTCCAGAGACAGAAGCATATCTTAATTTGCAAGTGACACAGCATCCTCAGATGTTCTGCTGTTCCAAACTTAGTCGGATGATCGTGTGTAACTAGAGAGCACGCAGAGAAATGCAGTCTGCCGCTTGAGGCTGTGCTCAAGGGATCTGGAGGACAACCCACAGACGGTCACGGCGCGTGCCCGGACTGTTCCTGTCGTTCTCTGTTTTGTTTTCTGTTGTATTTACTTATACTCTGCCTTGCTCCGGGAAGGCACTTCAGCACATGAGTGAGATCTCATCCAGAAAAAAAAAGATCTCATTCGAACAGCTTTTTAAGACTCATCTAATATTGTCAAGTGAGGAGGCACCACTTGGATCTTTTTAAAAATTATTTATTTATTTTGAGAGAGAGACAGGAGAGAGAAGGAGAGAGGCAGAGACAGAATCCTAAGCAGGCTCCACAGTAAGCACAGAGCCCGGTGCGGGGCTTGAACTCACAAACTGTGAAAACATGATCTGCCCTGAAATCAAGAGTCGGACTCTTAACCAAATGAGCTACCTAGGTGCTTCTCCACCAGGATCTTTTAAAGAAATCTATGCTCAGGTATATTGGACCAGTTATCTGTCATCTAGAAAAGAGTAAATTACTGAGAATGGAAGTCAGATCAGAACTGTTCTGAAGAAAATAAAGGTGCACGACAACATTAAATTTCTAGATACAAGACAGAAAAAGAGCAAAGAGAGGATGAATTCCAGAGAGGATGATGGGGCGCCTGGGGGGCTCTGTCAGTCGAGCGTCTGACTTTGACTCAGGTCGTGATCTCATAGTTCCCAAGTTCAAGCTCCACATTGGGCTCTGTGCTGACGGCTCAGAACCTGGAGCCTGTTTTGGATTCTGTGTCTCCCTCTCTCTCTGCCCCTGCCCTGTTCACTCTCTGTCTCGCTCACTCTCAAAAATAAATAAACATTGGAGGATTAGAGGAGAATGAAATAGGGTGGAGGGCAAGCTAGGATGCGCCAGCTCTGAGAATGGGGCCCGGATGGTGCTCTTTCCTGGCGGCGGCAGGCTCTCGGGGGGCTGTGGCGTGGTGGAAAGACCCGGGGTTGGTGGGAGACCGGAAAGCACAGGAATAATGGTTTTCTGAACAGCGTAACTCCCGGCACTAAAGGCAAATCTCTATTATTTCTAAAGTAATATGTCACTTCAACACAGTCTGTGAATGGATTTAAAACAACAATTTTAAATAAATCATAATTAGAAAGCTAATTAACAGAGGCAGTGCACAATAAAAGACACAGGGCTTGAATTGTGCCCCCAGAGCCCGCTGACTTGTGCTTTTGTGTTGTTTCTTTCCCTCCAGAAGGAGGGTCTATAGATTATATCTAAATATGTCTCAGTGAACCTAACAAGTGAGCATGAGCACAATTAAGCCACTTGACATAAGGCGAAAAGCCTCACCAATGTCAGCAAGCGGCACTGTCCTTTTAAATTTAAAGCTTCCATAAAGCCTAAAAGGAAATGCCAATCAGCAACCCTTTATCCTTTTAATGAAGGCCAGCGGGCTCTCATATTTTTATCTCTTTTGCTTTCCACTACACAGAAATAGCCTGAGTATGTTGTTTTCTCTCTGCTCACCACAGAATTAGCAGAGATCTGTACATCCAAAACTATCACTCTCTCCTCCTTCATTTCCTTGAACAGACAAGAAATCTCCAGCACCCCTTAATTAGGCTCACCTGCAAATCTAACGCTTTGAGTATCAGATATGCAGACGGAATACGCTTTAGATATTCCAAAGGTCTCTGCACACCCCTAGGTTCTGTTCCATGCCCGGCTTCACCTCGGGCAAGGCAGCCAGGGCGCACGCTTCGGACCTGTCCTCCTCTTCCCTATTCCTCCACTCTCCTCCCCTCTGCCCCTGCCCTGGCTCACGATGCTCTCTCAGCAGGAAGGAATGATCTAGAACTTATGCTCTGGAGCCACGCTGCCTGAGGTCACATTACAATTCTGCCACTAAGAAATTGGTGTCCATGCAAATCACAGGGCGACCTTGGAATGCAGGTTTGGATTCCGTGGGGCCGGGGCAGAGCCTGAGATTCTGCTAATGCTGAATCATGCATTGAACACCAAGAGGTGTGGTGTCCTCTAAATCTGGATTTTAATCCTCTCAGGAGCTCTGGGGCCTGGGTGAGCTTCTCAGCTTCTGCTTAAGATCAGTAGGAGGGTTAAATGAAGTAATGGATGTAAAGTGGTCCTGCAAAGTGTCCAGCACGCAGCAGTACGCTCCCAGTAACGGTTAGCTAGGAAGCTGTTAGGAGCAGGTTAGAAGACACTAGCCCCCAAGGACATTTGCACTTTAAGAGGTGACTCCCTCCGTTGAGCCAAAATGCTTCCAACTTGTCATATCAAATAAAGAAACCACACGGTGGCCCTGACCACTGATGCTGCTGTAGCCAGCCTCCAGGCTGAGGGCAAAGGTACACGGGCAAGCTCTAGAACAACCCAGGATCTCTGACTCGTGGGTCTCCTTTCCGCCAGCGTTAATGGAATTCTTCTACTTCAAAACTTCCACCGTGGTTTCTGCTTCGGGCCAAAATCGAACCACAGGGACTGTTATTTCCCACCTGAAATAGCCAAACAGACAGACAGAAAGACAGACAGAGAAACTATCCAAAGCAAAGGTATCCAGGACTAGAACCAGGCGAGGCGACAGATTCCTGAGGGAAGGGACACACATGCAGTGACAGCTATGACTGGCCCCACTTACTGGCCGCCCCCACAGAATTTCAGGCCGCGGTGCAGGGCGTGAGAACCCGGGCAGAGCCTAGGAGACGCCCTCTTTCAGCTGTGGACACAGAGCTGGAAGATTCCAGAACAGAGTGCCGGCGAGGAAGCGGCTGCACGGAAGCATCTGTGGACATCTGTGGAGATACAGACCAGTCTCTGGGAGCCGAAGCCGGATCAAGGAATGGCAGGAGAGTAGGGATCCTGAAGGGGAACTCGGGGGGAAAGATGGGTCTGGTCATTGTCTTGGCAGTGGTTTTTACATGCGGCAGAGCTTTTCAACATGTACACAGCGTATATGTGGTTTATTGAATGTCCGTCATACCTCGGTAAAACGGTCAAGCAAAAATCTCCACCCTCGGCCCCAAGTTTTGCTTGTTTGCCTTGTTGTTTGGAATGCTACAGAGATCATTCCCACCACTTCCAACTTGATCCAAGCAACCTTGACCTGATGACCGCAGCAGCCCCTTAACTAGTCTGTTCCAACCCTCGTCCCCCTTCAGTCTACCTGCAGCACAGCTGCCAGAGCCATCCTTTAACGATAAAAGCTAGACCGAGTCACCTTCTCATAGCCTTGCCTTGGTTCCTGTTTCACTTGGAGTAAAACCCAAATCCTTCAGTGTATTCAGGGCCCTTCCTAACCTGCTCATCATTACTTCTGACCTCTTGTCCTGCCCCTCTCCTTGTTTCCACTCTTCTCAGCACCCCCTGGCCTCTGCTCCAGTCCTAAGACTTACCAGATCCATTGCTGCCACAGGGCCTTTGCACTTGCTATTCCTTCTGCCAGGAAAGCTCTTCCCATGGTCAGCAGCACAACTGACTCCTTCACCTTCTCTAAGTCATTGTTCAAATGGTGCCATCTCCGTGAGGTCCATCCTGACCTTCCTATTTTAAGTTACAATGCATGCCTCATTTAGTTTATTTATTTGTTGTTTGTTGTCAGTCCATAAGGGAAGGGATTTGGGTGTGTTTCATTCTCTAATATATCCCAAGCTGCTAGAGAAGAGCCTGGCCTTTGGATGAGTGACTGATTATGTGTTCTTTGATCTTAGACATGCATTAATACTTGAGTGATCTCGGCCTGCCTACATGTATACAAGGCCAAGGTGGCTTTTGGTTAGGAGCAGGGGACCTCGGTTCTGATTTTAAGCAGAGGTTAGGGTAAAGCAGAGGTCACCTCGGGTCGTATTTCTAGCAAGTTGGGCGCTGGAGCTCTGAGTCTTTCAACCATTCTCCTTGAGTTGTGTTTACAGTTTTATTTTTTATTATGGCTACATGGCTTGCTCTGAGAGAGGTCCATCTGTCTCATACCTCCTCCCCGCTCCATCTGTCTTCCCCTAGCATGCTCTCTCTCCTACTTTCTCTCTCTCTGACCTTATGATTTGAATAAGTGCAAAAAATCTTTGGCACTATCCAGAGTGAGGGAAAAGCTCAAGGCTCTCTCTGTTGATACAACAAAGGGAAGCCAAGGAAATCAATTAGAGGAAGTGGGGGGGGGGTGGATGTGGCACGAGAAGTTTGTTTGCTTGTTTATTTATTTGTGTGTGTGTTTGTTTAAACTTCACTTCATTCTAAAAAAAGAAGTTAAGCTCAGCCAAGGATAGCGTTGTTTTCTTTTCTTCTTTTTCTAGTGTTAGGAAGGGAACTAATATTTTTAAACATCTACGCATTGTGACAGGTGCTGTGCACACCACACACACACACACACACACACACACACACACACACACATTAAAATATACGTCTTGTCTATAACACAAACTAAGTTTAAGATTTTTTACATGATAAACAATCTCAAATATTCAGAATATTAGAAATATGAACACCCACAAACTCACTATCCACAGTCACAATGTTTAACAATGTGTCCATATTTGTTTTGTCTTTCCAGATCACTTTTCGCTGAGGCATTAAAAAATTATAGACATCATAACCCATCACCCATAAATGTTTTAGCATCCATTACTAAATTCCCCACGTAACCCAAGACTGTCATCACACCTAAAAATATAGTTCCCTAACATCTAATCCAAAATTTATCTCTAATTGGCCATTGATTACTATTCCTTTTGATGTTCAAATTGTCCCAAATGTGGCCCAGGGGAGCCCCTTAAATCTGGCTCCCTTTGACATGACCCCATAAATGTTTAAATACTTCGTAGCTTTGAGGCTCACTATATTCAATCACTGCCACAGGCCAGAAGTCACATGCTTCCCAAAGAAGCTCTGATTCCTTTGCATATGAAATAGTGTTAAGAAGCCAAAATCTGGGCACTAGGGGTGTTTATTACTACTGTGATGTCATTGCTTCTAATCTAGGTCCTTTCAGTGGTCCAATCTAGGAAACAATCCATGTTAAAAGAACATGGATTTGGGGCGCCTGGGTGGCTCAATCAGTTAAGCGTTTGACTCTTAGTTTTTGGCTCAGGTCACGATTTCATAGTTTGTGCGTTCAAGCCCTGCCTGGGGCTTCGTGGTGACAGCTCAGAGCCTGCTTGGGCTTCTGTCTCCCTCTCTCTCTCTGCCCCTCCATGCTTGCTCACTCTCTCTCTCTCAAAAATAAATAAATAAGACATTTAAAAAATACAATAATATGGTTAACAATGATATTTTCAATTCTCATTTGACAATCTAGCATTTCTGATTATCTTGCATGATTTTATACCTATTTTCTCTTATTCAGAACACCTTGAGTCTTTAAAAAAATTTTTTAATGTTTATTTATTTATTTTGACAGAGATGGAGAGAGGGAGAGAGAGAGGTGCAGAGAGGCAGACAGAGAATCCCTAGCAGGCTCCACGCTGTCAGTGCAGAGCCCAACACAGGGCTCGATTTTATGAACCGTGAGAACATGACCTGAGCTGAAATCAAAAGTCTGCTGCCTACCCGACTGGGCCACCGGTGCCCCAGAACGCCTCGACTCTTAATACATTATTTCTTTGGCCTATAGTATTTCTAAAACAGCTCCAAATTGCAATCCCAACGTTACTATAAATAACAAAATTATTGAAGAAAGCGCAAGATAATTTAGCAGTCCTTTTTGCCCTTAGATACGAGTGTACTAATGCAGGAGGAATTGAGTAACTTGCCCAGACTTTAATCATTTAGGGGCAGAGCCAAGACTCTGCACAGCTTTATTTGACTCTCAATTCTTCTTCTCCATCCACATCACCAAATGGCAGGTAGAGGTGGAAGAAAAAAATCAGCTGAAGGAAATACAGGGACAATAAAAAGAAGAAGAAAACCAAGAGCCGGAAAGGCACTTGAAATAGAAACGGGCCTCGGGGCTGATGAAAAGTCTGGCTGGAGGTAAGAACAGTGAAGCCACTCCCCCGCCTCTCCCCTTTCCATATAGCTCTGGGCTCAAGTCAGCAGCCTCAGCAGCACCTGGGAACTTGCTAGAAATGCAGCAGCGATCGGGCCGCACTCTAGGCTTATTTAATCAGAAACGCCGGCATGAGACTCAGAGACCCGTGTTTTCACAAGCCCACAGGACTTCGGGTCCACACTGAAGTCTGACAGCCCATGCTCTGTACCTT
The DNA here is from genome assembly GCF_006229205.1 of Suricata suricatta. Taxonomy (NCBI): domain Eukaryota; kingdom Metazoa; phylum Chordata; class Mammalia; order Carnivora; family Herpestidae; genus Suricata; species Suricata suricatta. The sequence continues at coordinate 83,561,304 of NC_043712.1, forward strand.
AAGATTGCTGTTCTGGAAAGTCAAATTCCCAGAAGCTTCCTAGGAAGAAAAGGGTTTTTATATTTTTGCTCCTACTCCTGTCCCACATGCATAGAAACGTATCCATAAATAATACATACAAGTTTTCTATGAATATATTAAAAGTGAATATACATGTTATTATTCCCTATATCTCTTTCCATTTTTTACCTTTTTCCCCTCAACATTATGCCTAGTACTCATGAGAGTAGGTATTTTGTGATGATAAAAGGATCGGAAATGGAGGATGGGAAACGAAGAATGGAAGAATAAAATAAAATAAAAGGGAAACATACATGCCCCAGACTGAGGGACGGACGTGACCCTCCCGAGGCCCGTAGTCCCACTCCAGTGAAGAAAACCCCAGTGACACAGAGATTTCCTCTCACAGCCATCATCCAGTCATAATACACCTCGAACTCGGTTTTCCTATCTTTGAAATGGGAATAATTACAGCCTGCCTTCCAAAGTGGCTGAGGGAGTCCTATCAGAGGTTTGGGCACCGCAGAGAGCTGTATAATTGTGAAGCCTTACCAGGTGCCATTCTTTCTGCAGAGGCTGCCGCGGAGTGAGAGCTGAGGCCTGGGGTCCAAGGTGAAGCGGCAGCTTGCTCACAATGAAGAAGCACTTTCTGACTTTCCTGAGCACACTAAGCAGCGCCGTGGTGGAACCTTAGGACGCCTGTTTTGCCCTTTTAAAGCACCCGTACTTTTATGTGTGTGATTAGAAGGTCGCTGTGGGCTATGTTGTCTCAGTTGCTACATATTTATGTTGTCGCTCCCTGTGTTTCGCTTTACCCACACTCAACAGCCATTGGGGCTCAAAAATAGCATTCCTGGTGAGGAAGGCAGACACACCGGGAGGCTCCAGTTTATTAGGCAGTAAGCAAATCCCGCCCCCAAAGCAGTCACAACTTTTCTGTCCTCATGACGCTCCTCTCTCTCTCCACTTTGTCATTTGCATGGTGACAACCACCACCTCTGCGCTGATGATCCGCACACTCACATCTCTTGCCCGCACCTCGTATGCGACCTCAGACCCACTCGGCTAACAGGCTGGCGGACATCTTTGAGTCCCAGAATCCAGCAGACTCCACAGAGGCGACGCACAGGTCACCCGCCTTCCAGACCCCCACCCTTCCTCTGGTTTCATGATTTCTGTAGCATTACTCTATCCTAGACCGCCAGGCTAGTGCTTCTTACTCCTCTTGGCTCACCGACTGGTGATAAAATTATGTCCATTTTATCTTTAGAATGTCATTTGATTATGATCCTTTTCAAGCGCATCGCTTCTTTCTAAGTTTAGGACTTTGTTATCTTTTATCTAAACAGTCGCTGTAGCTTAATTTTTGCCTTGACCGCAACCTCTTCCTACCTTATGTCTTCTTCCAGAAAATATCCAACTATGATAACTAACATTTACTGAGTATTGACTGTTTACCAGTCACAGTTCCGAGGACTTTCTGTCTATATTATCTCATTTGATCATCACACAATGCATGTATTGATACCACCTGGCCATCACTCCGGAACCTTCAATGGTTCCCCATTACTTCCCCCATAAAATCCAAGTCTTTCTTAGTTGTTCCCAGTACAGATCGCCAGACAGATTTCTTTCCAGCCTTTCTGGTGTTCACTATGTTCCAACCACACCGGATCACCTATCATGTCCTAATGCATCATGCGTTCACGGCCCTGCTTTAACCCACGCTCCTGCTCAGCCTTTTCCATCTCTACCACTGCTCACCTTTGGAACTCTAGCTCAGTTGGCCCCTGGGTGGCTCAGTCGGTTAAGTGTCTGCCTTCGGCTCAGTTAATGATCTCAAAGTTCGTGAGTTTGAGCCCTGTGTCAGGCTCTGTGCTGACAGCTTGGAGCCTGGAGCCTGCTTAGGATTCTCTCTCTCTCTCTCTCTCTCTCTCTCTCTCTCTCTCTCCTCCTGGCCCACCCATGCTCTGTCTCTTTCTCAAAAGATAAATAAAGGTTAAAAAAAAACACAACTGTAGCTTAAGAAGGATCTCCTCCACCAGACTTGTTCTCACTCTTAAAATAACTGTCTCATTGCTCTTTTCTTATTCATTCAATAAATATTTATTGCCTTCATTATTCTTTCAACGAAAGTTTTACTGCTAGGCACACATGCTGCCATGTACTTCATATCTCTGGTGCATTCCTCAGAGATCTGTCCCAGAGTGGAGTGAGGCTAACATGTCTGTTTCCTCCCCATGATTAGAGTCTCCTTGAGGATAAAGGCCGTCCCTTCATTTTTGTAGCTCAGTCTACTACCCCTTTGGCACACTGCTTAGGATTCATGCATGCAAGTTCATTCATTAAAAAAAAAAAAAAGGCTTAAAAACCTCTTGTGTTCCGGGAATTGGTATCAAACAACAAATAACACGGTGATTGCCCTTTGGAGTTTATGGCCTGGTTGGTTATAAACATTTGTTTACAAATAATTAGAATGCAGCATGGCACATGCAGGAAACATAGCGATTAGTCATGCCTCCTCGGGGCAAAGGCAGGTGACCGAGGGCATTTGAGCCAGGTCTTTAAGGATGAATAGGAGTTCGCTAAAGGAGAAGGACAATCCAGAAAACCAAACTGTTGGTCAAGGAACACAGGTAGGAAACAGCATGAAGCAAAGACCAATAAGTGAATTCTCAGAG
>NC_043712.1:83564084-83675826 GCF_006229205.1 Suricata suricatta
CTCATTGCCATGTAATACTCCATTCTCTCTCTCTCTCTCTCTCTCTCTCTCTCTCTCTCTCTATATATATATATATATATATATATATATATATATATATACACACACACACACACACCACATCTTCTTGATCCACGCATCAGGTCATGGACATATGGACATTTAGGTTCTTTCCATGATTTGGCTATTGTAGAAAGTGCCACTATGAACATTGGGGTACATGTGCCCCTGTGCATCAGCACTCCTGTATCCCTTGGGTGGATCCCTAGCAATGCTATTGCTGGGTCATAGGGGAGTTCTATGGTTAGTTTTTTGAGGAAACTCCACACTGTTTTCCAGAGCGGCTGCACCAGTTTACATTCCCACCAACAGTGTAGGAGCGTGCCCGTCTCTCCACACCCTTGCCAGCATCTATAGTCTCTTGATTTGCTCATTTTAGCCACTCTGAGTGGCATGAGATGGTATGAGATACCAAGCAGACATTATGGGGCCAAAGTTTAAGGTAACACTGAATAAATATTTGTTAGATTCCTGATGAATTTTTCTCCCATTCATGTGGTCCTAGAATCTCATACCAATCATGAATCATATGTCCTTTCATTTACTTGCATTTGTGATTGAACCCAAATTTTGCAATGTCTCTTCTGCCTCCAGTGCACTCACGTGAACTCACATCCACAAGCAAAGACTGATGTGAAATTAAGCAGTTATTCTAGGAGGGGAGGGGCACGTGATAGGCATGAAATAGGAAAAGGAGCGTCCAAGCCCGGGAGATTCGGTGGCCGCCCTCTACAGAGGAGAAATATCACTCGTGTCATCTTTCTAGGTGGGAGCTTCTGCTTGTTCAGGTGTTTGTTTTTATATGAGAAGAGTTTGTTTTCAAAATTTCTTGGACTGTCTGGAAAATGATTAATTTTCGTCAGCAGTACAATATGCAAGAAATCTAAGCCTCTGCTAATCTGCTTAGGTCAGTGTTATTTTTTCACCTCCATGCCTTTACCCCCAAACCTGCCCTTGTAAGAAGAAAATCTAGGATCAGTCACTTGATGCCCATGCAGCCCTCTTGGCCCGCACACACGCACACGCACACATACACATACACATACACAGGGCTGTGTAGACAAAGACTTGAAAGTCCTTCGACACTGAGGTGCCAGGCTTCAGCCAGCGCTCTACAGAACGCCACTGAACCCGGTCCTCTCGGCCAGGGGATTCCTGGTCAGTCCCGTGGATTTGCTCCTGCTTCGACATCACAGGGAGCTCCACAGCGAGGTGGGGCTCACTCCTGGGCTGCGGCTCCAAACACCCCTGCCCTATGCCCAGGCCCAGGACAGCCGCAGGCTGGAGCCACAACATAGGACGGAATCAACCTTCTTTAGCCCCCATGTTGAGCTCATTGGGCTAAATAATCTGCCCAAGGGTGCACAGCTAGAGGACGGAGTTTGGAGGGAGAGTCAATTCTCTGGATTTCCAAAGCTGTCCCCATTAGGCTCTGTTGCCTCCAGTAAGAAAATGCGTGTTGGTTCAAGGGATGGAGAAGTGTGACACAAGCTGAATATCTACAAGGAGTTTTATGAGATACCAGAGCCTTCAGGATTCCCAACACTTGATTACTAAGAAATGCAGATCATTTCTAACAGGGCTTTTGTTGTTTTTAATGCTTATTTATTCTTGGGAGAGAGGGAGAGAAGGAGGGACGGAGAGACGGAGGCAGGGGTGGGGGGAGAGAGAAAGAGAGAGGAGAGAGAGAATCCAAAGCAGACTCTAGCTCTGAGCTGTCAGCACAGAGCCCGATGTGGGGCTTGAACCCACAAACCATGAGATTATGACCTGAGCTGAAGTTGGATGCTTAACCAAGTGAGCCACACAGGTGTCCCATAACATCTTTTTTTTAATGAAAAAAATCTTTCTTAATGTTTTTTATTTATTTTTGGGAGACAGAGAGAGACAGCATGAGCAGGGGAGGGTCAGAGAGAAGAGGAGACACAGAATCTGAAGCAGGCTCCAGGCTCTGAGCAAGCAGTCAGCATAGAGCCCGGCGCGGGGCTCGAACCCACGAACCGTGAGATCATGACCTGAGCCGAAGCCAGACGCTTAACCGACTGAGCCACCCAGGCGCCCCCTTAACAGATCTTTTAGAGGAAGGATTCCTTGAGTCTGGGTGGCTTCATGTTATATTTGGTGACTTAGGGCACATGGCCTTTAGTCCAATGCTACTTTTCTGTCTCAGTGGCCTGCTGGCATTAGGCAGGGAAAGCCTTTTTTATTTTATTTGTCTTTTTAATGTTTATTTTTGAGAGAGAGGGAACACGAGCAGGGAGGTGCAGGAGAGGTGGGGGGGGACAGAGGTTCCAAAGCAGGCTCCACACTGACAGCAGAGAGGACAGTTTGGGGCTTAAACTCACAGTGAGATCATGACCTGAGCTGAAGTCAGATGCTCAACAGACTGAAGTCAGATGCTCAACAGACTGAACCGCCCAGGTGCCCCAAGAGGAGCCTTTTCAAGACATTTGTTCAATCAATGCAAACTTCAGCGGCCCCTGGGTGTCTTGGTTGGTTAAGTGCCTGACTTTTAGTTTTGGCTCAGGTCATGAGATCAAGCCCCATGTTGGGCTCTGCACTGGCGGTGCAGCGCCTACTTAGGATTCTCTCTCTCCCTCTCTCTCTGCCCGTCCCCCCAAAAACAAATAAACTTAAAAAAAAGTTTTTTAAGAGTTTAAAAACTTTTCTAAAAAATACAAACTTTATATAAACCTGAGGGACAATCAAGCTTTAAGAATGATGTAAGGATTTTAGAACGCATCAGAAAACACATAACTGAGACATAATATATATATACATGTACATTTTCATCCCTCATCCATACAGTATAACATATACCACAATCATAACAATAATCATATTATGACAAACCTGCCAAATTACAATGTTATATATAAGATGATCAAAACATGGGTTTTGAGATGAAGACACTTTCCCTCATCCAAAAAAGATACTTTAAGAATACTAAATAAGTGTATCTCCAAAGTGGGCTGTTTCCCAAGTTCTTACCAATGTTCCATTATAGCCCCTCCCCCACACTCATTTTCAATTCCACTGTTTGCCCGCTGTTCCCAGGGGGTGATGCTGTCCTCCCTGCAGGGTCCGGGTGGATTCAGCTTGCCCCAGGGGAGGCACAGGGACCCAAGGCATGGGTGGATGGGCTGGCGGGCAGCAGATCCCTGTGCCTGGCCTCTGAAAGGTCACCCACCTCCAGGTTTCAACTTGCTCATTTGCAAAGGAAGCAGGAAGTGCATTAGGCAACGTCTGAGGTTGTCTCCACCCCTGAGATTCTGGAAGTCTAGAAGGTTGGCGAAATTCCCTGAGTGCCCAGCCTCCACCGGAAGGTGGGGACCACCTCAGATGGCTCTCCTGAAGACCCCACGTCTTCTCACGTGACTGCTCATCTCTCCAGAAGCCCCTATCAACCCAGCGAAGAGAGAAGGCTGGCTACCCACACGGCTTGAAGCGAACATTCGTAATACATAATCTTTCTCACTTAGAGATTTTTATTTCGTTGAGTTTTTTAGAAATAGAGGCATTCTTTAGTTTGAGGCGGTTCAAAAGGGAGAGGGAAGAGGAAATAAATTTAACAAGTCAACACCCTGTGCACACCAATCTTGGAGATGAAAATAATAAATCCGGTTCAGGCAACAAAGACTTAGGAGCCAATGGATGCGGTCCTCAAAAGACAGGCTAACTGGCCTCAGCAGTGTAAGGTGTTTAACGTTTTACCCGATGGTAACTATCAGGTATGCTCCCTTCTGGGTGACTGCAAACAGCCACTTGGCACCCCCTTTTATACCAGGGTGCCTGGGTGGGCACTGCCAGCCCCCCCTCGCCCGGTCTCCTTATCTCTTACAGCAGCAAATTCCTTCCTCTCCCGCAAGCTGACAAACGCAGTCTGCTTCCTGGCTCACACATACCACACGCTGGCCACCCACAGCTGTTAACAAAAATGCAGACGTTTTTTGCTGCATAGGAGAGTATTTTAGCTGGGATTCAGGATGATAGACCAGCAATCACTGGTCTCTCAACTCTGATTTTAAATTTGGGTTACGTAAGAAGGTTGCTTGGGCTTCGTAACTCTCCTACAAAATAGCACTAACTAGATACCTGATCTGAAAAAAGGTTACAGACCTCACTTTATGAATTCCTTCGTGTTCCTCAAATCACAGCGTTCGCATCCAACGGGTCATAGCACAGAGAGAAAAAAGTATGCGATCCATTTCTTAACCTATCGAAAGAGATCACCAATCCCAGGTTTGGTCAGAGGGATGTAGACGCGGAAAGTCTGTAATAATTTAAATGGAACGGGCCCGGGGGGTGGGGGTGGAAATCCGTCTGCCTTCCTAGAGAGAGGGGAGCCACCGCGTGCAGGGGAGGTCTGCCTTCCAGCTGCATTTCAATGCAGTGCTTAGTTTATTCACCAGGGGTCATCAAAGGTCTGGATTTTCTTTGTCTACTTGTTGATTCTGCTGTGTACACTGCGCACTTAGGAACCGCTGACTTCTTTAGAATTGCGCATCAGGAAATGTGGCTCGCTGCTCCCCCCGCCCCCACCGCAGTCCCCCTCCCCCCGCACCCCTCAGCACCGAACTGTTCCTCTTTATAGCCCTCGACCAAAACGCTACAGCAGGGAAGTCAGACGCGGGAAGATGCTGCCTTTTCTAACGAAACCACCTTCTTAAAGAGGAGAGAGAGGAAACATGGTATCTGATTCTCTCTTTTCTTTTTGTTTGAAATCATTGCTTCCATTTTTCAAAGTTGGAAGAGGTAGGGCTTACCAAAGTATGGTTCTCTAGATCCGTGAACTGAATCGTGTGCTTGGAAAGTGATGAGTCACGATTCCGCTGAGTAGGTTTTGCCCGGTAGGTAGGTTCCTAGAGGCCAGAACAGGTCAACAGAAGAACACGTTAACATTGGGCCCTGAGACTTTTTCAGCCCCAAAGAACAGGTAAATAATGGAAGTCTTTGAAGAAGATTTTGGCGCTGGTAGGAGGTTCAAGGATCCCACAGGTCTTGGTGATCCTGGCAATGTCCGGATGGAATGCCTCCTTTTGAGCAGCTCAAACTACCAATCTCTGTGTTTCTGTGACAACACCCTTTAATGTCTTAAGCGCGAAGCCACTTTGATTGTTTCTTATTGTGCCCTCTGAATAAACCAAATTCCACCGTTTTTTAAAAAGAGAGACCTGCTTCGCCACAATGAAGAGTGGATTCTGCTTACAGAATCCTTCCCTGAGGCTTCATAGCTCCTCCTGAAGGCTCAGCAGTAGCTCCACAGAAAACCAGCCCGGATATTCAAGGGAGGGTGTTTGGTTTCTATTCCTTTTATGCTCTATTTTAAATGCAATATTAGAGTCAATAGTCACTCGGTTGTATGATGTTGGGCTGGAAGTGACCTCAAAACCGAATCCAATCTTCTCTTAACTCACGCGTTTGCAAACTGAGCCTCAGAGCAGGTGAAGGCTACGTCAAGCCATCTGCTGACAAAAGCGGACCTACGCATTTCTCCTGTTGGACTCCGCCTCTCTCTGAATAACACGAGGAGAAGACTCTCAGTACAAAACAGAGAAGGGACGAGTGTTGAAAGAGGCGATCAAGACCACAGAGAGCAGGAGGGGGATCGAACACGGCGGACGGCGCAGGTGGTCACACGGGCTCTGCGCGCCCACGCCACGAGATAGCCCGGGGACCCCCCACTCCCGGAGCTGCTGCACGTCTTCTTGTGAGCTTGTCAGTGATGAAATAAAAATACTCTGAGGCACGTGAGGACCACAGCCGCGTCAGCTAATGAAAATGGTTTGCTGAGGCTTGTCAGAGACAGAGATGGTGAGATCCAGCGAAAGAGGAGGGACCCTGGTTAGGCACAGGCCACCGAGATTCCAGAAGCCTTTGGAAATCTTCAGGCTGCACCTGTGTGGGACACGCATTTTGGCAAAATGTCCAACAGCGCGGTGCCTGATTTCTAGGTTATGAAACCGCCCTCTGTGCCCTGTTAACTTCCTGACAGAACGTGAACGTAGGATCAGGAAGAAGCCGGGGTAGGGCCCAAGACAAAGCCAGTTGCTTTTAATTTTCTCTGGGCACAAAGTCTGGCTTAAGAGATTAACTGGAAAACCCTTAAGAAGCAGGACTTGTCCCCTGGCCCTGTGCTGTTTCATGTGGAATCACAGAACCCAACATCAACTCCTGCCAAAGCACCACTTTTTCTAAGCATCCTCAAACTAAATAGCAGGGACATTTCTTTCAAAGTGACATTTACACTGTCAGTGGGGAAGTGAGTGGCTGAAGGGTAAGATAGTGATCAAGGGATTTAATCCCAGGACCAAGGGGAGGCAGCTCTCTGTGAAAGAGATAAGAGAGCTGAGCTGCTCCTGGCTTCTTATATTTAGACAATGGAAAAATACCGTAAGCACAAAAGGCTTTATGAACCTGTGTGTGTGTGTGTGTGTGTGTTTCGGGAGTAAGAAACTCTTGGCATAGTCCAATATTTCTTCTTTATTTCTCCATTCTTTCCTCTCCTAATGGCTGGTTTTCTTATCCTTGGATACAGCAGTTATATCCCACTCTCTCCACCCCCCAAAAATTATCAGTCAGTCAACAAGTATTTTACTGAGCCCAGCAGATCACGGATACTACGGGGAATGCGATCTGTTTTGAAAATCCACGTGTCTCTCTCTCTCTACCCAAGTTATTGTTTACTTGTGTGTTTGTTTTTGTTTTGGAGGATGTTTGCATGCCTCTTATTCGATACAGATGAGGCATTTTTAAGGGGCTTTGAGGCAAGATGACGAAAACCCGGCAAAGCCTCTGCCGAGAAGGCTGCGAGGGGCGCTCATTGTAACCGTCGACTATAAAAAGTATAATTATAGCAGATGATGACCCTCTGTTTCCTGTAAGGCTCAGCATGATGAAACGGGTTTTTGCAAAGAAAGCTGACAATTCAGGATGCGTCAATGAGCAAACAGGAAGGAGGGGGAGGGGCTAGGAACTACCTCAAAAGAAGAGTAATGGAAAGAACCAGGGCTGATTAGCCTGAAACCGACAAACTATTAGGGCAACCTATTCACGTTCTTTAACAACGGAAAGGGCCAGTGAGAGGCAGTTCGGCTCTGCAGAACCATGACCTAGTAGGTGGAGTTCTGAACAGGCAGGTTCAAAATTAACATAGGCAGTCCTCTCCATCAATTGCACAGGCTGCCTTCTGCCTTCCGGACTCTCTTCCCAGATGTTTCCACAGAGGCTGGATGCCCATTCCACAGGGATGCTGTGAAGGGGACTCCAGAAATAAATAGAGGTTACATTAGATACTTACAAAGGCTCTCCCTACCCTAATGTTTTAGACCCAGCATAACATCAGATGTGAATAACCTACAAAAGCAACCTACTGAGTACATTTCTACTCAGAGGTAACTCAGAGAGGAGACAGCTAAATGTAACTGTCTTGCTTTTTGTAATTTTACCTAGTATTGAACCTGAGACTTTTTTCCTTCCTCCCCCTGCCAACACATTGCTCATCCATGCCCCATATCATCGTAGTCTAAAGTAATGAGTAAGAATGCCCTTCAAGATTCACTAATAGATTTCTAGCAAGTATGAGAGGGTGTATTAGATAGAATTCTGATGCACATGAGAAAAACCCTAGATAAAATAGTTTTAATGGGATAATTATTTGGCATGTAAACAAATTCAAAAATAGACATTTCAAAACTGATACCGGAGCGACGCAGTCATGTCAAGGACCCAGGTATCCAATCTTCTTTCCCACCATTTTCAATATGTGGCTTCACCTCATGGCCCAAGATGGCTGCTGGTGCTCCTGCCCTCACCCTAGACGGTAGAAGGAGGAAAGAGAAAGAGCAGCATACTTCCCACCGTTTAGGCAGCTTTATTGGAACTCTCACAGAACATTTTCAACACATCTCATCCACCAGATATAGATTCAAAGACGACAGGAAAACATACTTATCTGGACAGCATGGGCTAAAACTTAGGCTTCTGTTACTATGGGAGAAGAAAAGAACAGCTTTTGGGAAGCAGCTGTTAGTTCCTCCTGAAGAGAGTTTAAGTATTGTACAAAACAACATAATATTGTCTATTGTCTTGATTTCTGTTTTCCTCAATATTTTAAAGTGCATTCACTTAAAGCAGAGACACAGGTTTCCACAGTAAATGGTGAGGGAAAAGTTTCAAGTGCAATTTTACCTTGAAAAATGACACTAAGATTCTGAAAATATATTTATCTTTATATTTCACAAGCTTTAAATTATAATATCAATTGCTCATTAGTATTTTTTCCAATAGTGGAGTAAGTGCTGATTATTTCATCAGATGTTATTTTATTGAGAAAGTAATTTGAACTAACAATAGGGCATTCTTTGTTTCCATTTGTCTTTTCAAAACATTTTTTTACCGTTTACTTATTTTTGAGAGACAGAGAGAGACACAGCGTGAATGGGGGAGGGGCAGAGAGAGAGTGAGAGAGGGAATCCGAAGCAGGCTCCAAGCTCTGCCCTGTCAGCACAGCCAACTCGGGGTTTGAACCCACGAACTGCGAGATCATGACCTGAGCCAACGTCAGAAGCTTAACTGACTGAGCCACCCAGGTGCTCCTCCATTTGTCTTTTCTACATGATCATGGAGAGAAACTCTGTATGAAAATATACATTATCTTTACTAAGAGTTCAAGTCATTCTCTCTTTTTTAAAATTTTGTTTATTTATTTGAGACAGAGAGAGTGGAAGGTGGAGAGAGAGAGAGAGTGAGAGGGAGAGAGAATCCCAAGCAGGCTCTGTGCTGCCAGTGCAGAGCCCCATGAGGAGTCTGAATCCACAAATCTGAGAGATCATGACTTGAGCAGAAACCAAGAGTCAGACGCTTAATGGACTGGGCCACCCAGGCACCCATCAAGCCATTCCCTTGAAGAGCCCAGCCTAGCACCAAAGTTCCAGGCGTTCACTTCACAGTTCTCACTAGGTGACTTCGGCCAGACCCTTCTTTGTCAGGGACTTTGAGTGTGATAGGGTTGCTTTTTCAACATCACTTCAATTAGCTTTGTGGAATCTTGTTCCTGTTGTAAGGTTCTGTGGTTTACAGACCTTTGTACAACCGATTTTTATGACCAGATATTCACAATTCACAATCTGGTAGAAAGTCTTCTACAAATATTTGGATGGACGGGGAGAAACAGACATGACTCTTTAGTGGGGAGGGATGTTTGAGTGAGTGTTAACAGTGTAAGTAGACAGTTCATTGGTAAATAGTTCTACATTATGAAGACTCATGTTTCCGTAGACAATCTGATCAATTATAGGTATTTTAGATAACAGAGTTTTGGGTAATGAGGAATACTTTTCTTTCCTTTTTTCTTTTTTTTTTTCTTTTTTACTCAGTTGTAGTTCAGTTAGAAAGTTGATTAGAAGCTTTCTGCATGCTATCTCATGTAATGCTCACAAGCCGATAGAATGAAGTCTTAATTGCCATTTATAAATCAGAAAACTTAGATACTGAGTAATTTGCAAGTGCAGAGAGCCCTGAGGAGCTCTAATTTAAGTCCAGGACTGTCTGTCTCCACAGCCTGTGCTTTTTAGTCTAGAAATACGTTCTGCTTCAAGATTTTGATCAACTTGCTTGTGAAGATTGCCATTGTTGGTGGAAAGGCCGGTCAGGACAGGATGTTTCTGGTCAGCTTAACGTAAATCAGGCTGGGAACTTGGAAGGCAGGAGTCCTTTACATCTTTATGTGTTTCTCCGCCACCTATGCAGGCCAAGTAGGACGTTTTCAGAGGCAAATACTTGAAACTCTTGCCGAAATTGACCTTCAGGCCAGCGATGATCCACGTATGAGCCCTGGACCTGTAGCATCGCATGACCCGGGACTTTGTTAGAAGTGCAGATTGTCACTTCTGCCCTGGGGTCCCCGGATTCCAAAACCCTGGTGTGGGGAGAGGCAGCAATCAGTGTTTTAACAAGCCCTTCAGGTGATTCTGCTGAACGTTCCAGTGTAAGAACTACTGTTTTAGAGCACAGAGAAATGAATTTTCTCACTGAACAGGAAGCACGCAGAAACTCCGGGTGCAGCAGGATGGGGGCCAGGTTCCGGTTCTCTGGGACGCTCTTCCTCTGTCCTTCTCAGGTTGACTCGCCTCAGGGTCTCGACATCCAGAGGCAGTAAGTGGGCCAACTTTTCCTTTGCCTTTTTCAAAGAATGGAGACAGACAGCATTTCTTCAAGTCCTCCTGACAGGCTTGCCCTCCTGTTTCAAAGGCCAGAATTCTGTCCCCTGACCAAATCTTCTGGCAAGTTGAATGGGACCAGCGTGGTTGGGTGAAACCAGCCAAGAGCCACTCCCTTCCCTAAGACCACACTGAGAAGGAAGCATACCGGAATAAAAACGAGGTTCTTACTGGAGGGGGTAGGAGAGCAGAATGAGGAGGTGGAATGTGCGGGAACAGATACTGTCCAGGCTTTCAAGAGAGTCAGCTGCGGTCATGAACACGATTAACTCATGGCAGCAAATTCTAATCTGCATAAGGACTTCAACCTGGATTCTGTAAATTTATTTCAATAATCTGATCATTCTAATTTGTTAGCTTTTCATTTTTATTTATTTTCTATTTTTAAAATGTTTAAGGTTTATTTATTTTTGAAAGAGAGAGAGAGTATGTGTGAGCAGGGGAGGGGCAGAGAGAGAGACAGACACAGAATCTGAAGCAGGCTCCAGGCTCTGAGCTGTCAACACAGAGCCTGATGTGGGGCTCAAACCCACGTGAGATCATGACCTGAGCCAAAGTTGAACACTCAACCGACTGAGCCACCGAGGTGCCCCTAATTTGTTAGCCTTTTAAAATTTTAGGTGAAAAACAGCAACCTTAGAGACCACATTTTAAAGTTTTAGTGACATTTAGAATCAGCGAGGCACAATCATGTCCTAACGAGTCCTTTAGTAACAGCATTTAGAGGTCTGTTTCCCTGATTTCAGCTGGCTGTTTTATATTTTTATACTAGAGCTCTGAAATCATTATAATTGAGAGGATACCAAATTATGATTAAAATGTGTATTTTCCTTCTACCATCTTTGAACTTCGTCAAATGACAGGTGTTTCTCAAGAAAGGAAATTCTACTCACTGCTATCGTTTCTATAGCAAGAATAATTTTTAAATAATGACTTTTTAAAAGAGAAAATCTGAAATGATGAGCAGACTGCTTTGATCCTTGCACTTTGCTGAACAACACAAGAAGTTGTTTGAGGCAGGTAGGCATACTGCAAGCATTTCATCTTCGCTTGATCCGCAGATGAAGCCATCCGTCAGGAAGATGAGTAATTACTGCATCCTTGACTCAATCACACACGAATGCCACAAAGCTCTGCAATTGTTTAGCTGTAATATAGAACCGATCTCAGCAGATGGAGTAAACGAGTTCATGCCCATAGTGGTCTAGAAAAATCCACACAGCCTGCATTTCATTGCTGCTCTGTACCTCAGCCCTTCCGGCCCTCCTAGTCCTTGAGTTTTTCAATTAAGTGCTTTACTCATTTATATTCTACATCTGACCAAATACCAAAAAATGTGGATCAGTCACATTCCTACATAAATTTAAACATTATGTAATGAGTACCCCGGCAGTTTGGGAAGGAGACCCTCGTGTTGCAGAAGGCCCCAGGCTGGTTCTCTCTGGCTCCTAAGCCCCACCTCTGCCACCAACCTGCCCTGCCTGCTACTTCCGGGTGACTCAGGGTGCCCTTCCAAGCCTCAGCTCTAGGCAGGGAAGGGAGGGATTGTCCCTAAATCCCTTGCCAGTTCTCCTGTCCTGACGAGAGAAAGATGGGAGGAGAGGCAGCGTGGTGTGGTGTGAGGAAACCTTGGGTCCAAATCTCGGCTCGGCTACTTATTAACTGTGCGACCTTGGGTGAATCATTTAAAATCTCTGAGAGTGTGTTCCCATGGGTAAAACCAGAGATGCTATCAACTACCTCTCGGGCCATTATGAGATGTTGAGAAGGATATGTTAGAGGTTGCTGGCACCGCTGATGCCTTCTGCTCATCACCGTTAGAATTTGAAGGAAGAGCAAGAATTCTACCTTATTTTCCCCCATTAGTCACTACTAACGTTCTTATGCCCCACCCTCAAAAACCCACCAAAACAGGTGGGCCAATAGCTTTGTTTTCTTGCTATCCACTCATTCATTAACCCCTTACTGTCAAAACATTGACACCTTGGGGGCGCCTGGGTGGCTCGGTTGGTTGAGCATCCTATTTTTGATTTTGGCACAGGTCATAATCTCAGGGTTGTGAGATTGAGCCCTACATTGGGTTGTGCTGCGTAGAGAGCCTGCTTAGGATTCTCTCTCTCCGCCCCTCTCTCTGTCTGCCCCTCCCTTCCTCCCTCCCTCTCTCTAAAAAAAAACCAAAACACAGCATTGACACCTTGGATTGATACAATGTTACATACCAATTATATCACAATAAACCTAGAACAAGGAAAAGTATGGTTATGTCAGAGCGTATCTTGAAATGGTATGCCTCCAAGAAAAATCCAGAAAGGGCTGTGTCTCCTCTACCCTACAAAATTAGATAAAAGAGAAATCGACAGCTGGGTGCGTTTTTTGGTCTCTGCACTCCATCCGAATGTGCCTCAACATCCCCCATAGGGCTTATTACCATACAGATTATTACAGTACAGGCTCAGGAGGCTCAGGATCATTCTGTGGTCACAGGTGGTGACCTGTGCTGGTCCACGGACTACACTCTGAGAACCACTGAGCTGAACTGGACCCGGCTGATCACCAGACTTGCTTTGAGAAGTTTCCGGAAGAATACAAGTTTCTAGACATGCTGTTGGAAGTTCTCACTCAGTAGGGCTGGATGGGTCTTAGGAGTCCATCTGTTTTCAGGCCCCTCAGGTGATTCGCACATTTTTTTCAGCATTGGAGAAGCTGCTCTAGTGAGTTCCAGCTCTGAGAACACCTTTTCCCAAGATGCCCAGTGGTTTTGTCAATGCGGGACATTCCTCCAAAGTCCTTAACTCTGTTGGGCCCCTCCTCCAGTTGCACTGTCCAGTTATCATCATTCACCCCAACTTTTCTTGATTTCCAGATGAATGCAATTTCTCCTTGTTTTGATCTCTGCTTTGACAAGAAGCTGGATGTCCTAATGCCTTATAATATCTTGTTTCTGCCTCTCAAGACATTTATTTTGCTACATCTCATATATGTGTGGTTCATTTTTCCTCTCCCCAAAAGGACTAAGAGTTCCTGGTCTTTTGGGGCAATGACTGTGTCCTACTCAAAGCATTCCCTAGTATAAAGCCTTCCAAATATTTGGTGATCAAAACCAAGATGGTGACACAAGTTGACCACTTAAGGAAGAATAACCATTGCTATTGAACCCATGATCCCCCCGCAAATGTTTCAGTAGAAATAGCTAACATTTATTAAGCTAACTTTATGGACTCTTGCAAGCACTTAGTCTGTATCAAACCATGTAATTTACTGGATTACCTCAAGGCATCTTGCTATCAGTATTGGTTTTCCGTCTTAAACCATCCTTGTAAAGTCAGAGCAGCCAGAACCCTCTTAGCAGGTGAGTAAAACCGAAGGAACTAGATAGGATAAACCAGAAGTCACAGTGGGACATGGAAGCCATGTCCCTACGCTGTGTGTCAACAAATCCTACCTTCGGCCATGCTGACTCAATATCCCTTAATATGGTCTGGAAACACTACCACACTTTATTTCAGTATAAACATGAACATGGGGGCAAGCTCCGAAATCAAGAACAAGAAGATGTGGGTCAACACCATTAATGGTGATATATGTGAATCATTGAACATCTATGGGCATATTTCCTTATGGGCAAAGATGAAAATGACAGTATCCTGTATCGTGATGAGCTAATGAGATGCTATCCTTGGAAAGACTCATTCTGGAACTTACTGCACAAAACTGGAGGAATTCAATAGCTGCAGCTCTGTGAGTGGTGGGTTGGGAAGTTTGTGGGGGCTTAGTTTTATTACAACCTATGCCTTGAGGAGTGTGTGGTTGGCAGGGATCAGACCTGCTACGTGTCCTGAAACATGCCCTGCCGGCCCTGCACAGTGAAGAACTGTCCTCCCTGCATTGGATTTTCTAGTCACAGACTCTTCAAGTTAAGAAGCCAGACATTTGTGTAAGGGAAAACTTGTTTATGATAATCGGAGTGTAGATCCCTACTTGGGTTAACATGTAAACACCAACTAGTTTCGCATGGTCGGAATGTGCACTGAATTTTCCAGATGAAAATTACCATGGAAATTGAGGAAATACAGAACTCAGTCTTGTTCTGAACATTTCCAAGGATTGTTTGCCATTTTGAAATTCATATCACTGATGCTGCCTGTGGTTTTGTGTCACAAGTACCACGTGTGTGTTTTAGTTTGTGCTTCTTGTAACTATAGTTTCCACAGCAATTTGAACACATGTATATAAGCATATATACACAAATGCATTAATATACGTACATAAACATACACACACATGTATTTACATAACTTTTATTTTAAAAGTTTGGGGCTCCTGGATAGCTCAGTTGGTTAAGTGTCCGACTTCAGCTCAGGTCATGATCTCACAGCTTGTGAGTTTAAGCCCCGTGTCGGGTTCTGTGTCTCCCTCTCTCTCTGTGGCTCTCCTGACCAACACCGTTTGTGCTCTCTCTCTCTCTCTCAAAAAAATTAAATTTTTTAAGGGTGAAACAAGTTCAACTAGGACAGTACTAGCTGAATCTTATTTTAATTTCAAACTTAGGATTTGAAATAAAATTAATGTTTATTTAATTTTGAGAGAGAGAAAGAGAAAGCACAAGCCAGGGAGGGGCAGAGAGAGAGACACACACAGAATCTGAAACAGGCTCCAAGCTCTGAGCTGTCAGCACAGAGCCCAACACGGGGATGGAACTCATGAACTGCGTGATCATGCCCTAAGCCAAAGTTGGACACTCAACTGACTGAGCCATCCAGGTGCCCCTAAAAACCTAGGAATTTTAAGTATGTGCAGGCATTCAATGACTTCGTGATTCTCTTAAGTGTCATTGTACCTAAGTATTTACATGTCAAAACACATATTACTGGGGCGTCTGGTTGGCTCAGTTGGTTAAGACTCTGACTTTGGCTCAGGTCATGATCTCATAGTTTGTGAGTTCAAGTCACACAACAGGTTTTCTGCTGTCAGTGTGGAGCCTGCTTCTGCCTCCCTCTCTCTCTGCCTTTCTCGTACTTTCTCTCTCAAAAATAAACATTAAGAAAACACATATTATTTCATTATAAGTTACTTCCCTTGTCATTGCCCTTTACACGAAGTTTGAGCATTATACTGATGTTTTTGAAACAGTGCTTGTAGGTAAGCTATTTTATCTACAGATTTAATTTCAGAATAGTGAAAAGACAAAGTAAATTATGCTTTATAAAGACAGAGCCAAGACGGAGTGGGTTGAGGACTACTACACCAAGAATTGCGGATGATTGCTATTTGTCCTTGGTTTCGCACAAGAGCCGGACTGAAGTAGAATGAGCTGGGGACAGGTGGTTCTCCGTTCTCTGTGTTCAAGGCCGTTATATTAGACCTATCCCTGCTGCTTCATGTGTGTCGCGTCCCATGCTTACTGTGTGTCCATTGGCTGCGGCCTGCTGGAGTCTTCTGTGGGCAGATCACACGCGGTTTCCTGAAGGAGAACTCAGCTGTGGGTGTGAGAGGGAGTCCCACGCAGAAGGGCCGCTGGCCCTGAATTTGATATCCACATGTGCATGTCCCCGGGGAGTTAACGAGAATGCCAGGGGGTCTTTGTGCCAACTAAGTGCCAACTATGGCATTTATTCTGATGCGGTTACATCCTGGCCCGTGTTTTAAATATTACTCTACTTCTAACTGCTTACTGAGAAATCTTTCTCTCTCAAATGTATCAGGAGGCATGTCAAAATGTGTCCGGATGTTTGAGGAGAGCAAAGAAGACATAAACCGAAGGTCAAGAATGAGACGCATTTCCCAACCCTAGCCAGTGGGCTAAGGCCCTTCCACAAACAATACCTTGTTCACTCTTGATCACTCTGCGGACTGTGGACTGTCACCTCCACTTATACTTGAGGAAATAGATATAAGGAATAAAGGGAAAATTTAGGGCTCATGGATGAGGACAAGATTTGGGAATCAAACCCACATCATCTGACTCCAAAGCTGATATAGGTCTTTCCAAGGTATTTCCATACTCTCTGACCCTGGCCTTGCCAAATCTATTCATTTATCCAAATCTTCTTTGAGCCCTGACGGTGGGAAGGACACAACAATGCACATGAGGTTGGCTTTGTCTTTTGAGAAGCTCACAGAATTACAGGTAGGCAGATCAATAATAAGAACATCCTGGCACCAAACGTGCTTTATGGCACTGGAAGGTGGTAGCTGGCTCTCTGTAAAGATGGCTGCCATCAACTCATGCTTCCCCTTCCACCAAGAGCAGAAGTGCGTCTCTCTCCCCGTCAGTCTAGGCTATCCTTGTGGTTTGTTCTGGCCGAGAACATAAAAGGGGAGGTGCCACTGTGTCAGTTCAATCCCTAGGCTTTCAGACACCTGTCAGCTTCCATTTTTGCTCTTTTGGAGCCCCGAGCTGCTCTGAGAAGAGGGTCAAGTACCCTTCTGGAAAGTGAGGCTTGGCCATCCTCCAGATATCCCAGCCACTCCAGCTGCGTTACCAGACACAGGACGAGGCCTCCGCAGGCTTCCCAGCTACGAGCACACGCCACAGAGATGAGCCATCCCTGCTGAGCCCTGCTAAAATTCCAGACCGACAGAATAACGAGCAATGAAAAGGTTTTGCTTTAGCCCATCACTTTGGGGACGATCTATTATATAGAAAAAGGCATCACAGACAGAATCACCACAGAGCACCCGCAGAGCAGGAGAAAGCACAGGGAGACTCTGAGAGGGGTTCACAGAAGTAGAATTTGGGTTGAAGCTCCCAGGGATGAGCGGACCCTCAGGGAAAACTTTCCACACCCAGAAACCCGAAACATATGTCCTATCCTGGAAACAAAACACAACGAATGACAAGTTAGGGGAAGATACATGAAAACGGCTCAAATGACCAGAGCGTTTGCCTCCGAGATAAAGAGGCATGCCCTCCTTCTGCATCGGTCTGAACGGGACCATGGAGGAGGAAAGAACCTGTTCCACGTGCGTGTGAGAGGAACCCTTACCACACCTCACTCCCCAGCTCCACGTCCATTTTCACGTCTTCCTCTGCGTTGACACCTACCCTGTATTTCTCTTCAAAGGTTCTCCTTTGACCTTACTAAGTTACTTTCTTTG
Source organism: Suricata suricatta (assembly GCF_006229205.1). Lineage (NCBI taxonomy): Eukaryota > Metazoa > Chordata > Mammalia > Carnivora > Herpestidae > Suricata > Suricata suricatta. The sequence continues at coordinate 83,581,463 of NC_043712.1, forward strand.
CAGCCATAAAAATATGCTAAGATTTTCCCCCTCGTTAGTTTCTTAATTTTTACGACTTCCAAAGGAAGCACTTTCCAGTGCCTTTTTCCTAGTGGGTACTCTTGAAACGGGTGTGGAATTATATGGTACCGAGTATGCAATTAATTTGTCATAAAGAAAAAAAGTTTTGCAAAGGAAGCTATAAAATCCAATGACTTTTGCTACATTTCTTCTCCCAATTTCTAATGAGTCAACATGTGTTGAGAAGAAGAAATTAGTCAGAGAAGAACGTATTCTATTATACGGCTTCGCTTTTGCGAGGGTGAGTCAGAGATTCCCAGTGGTGGTGTCCTGGGCACCTGGCGGGCTGCGTAGGGCCAGGGGTGAAAGAGAAACTCTTGACAGACTGAAAAGGAAATGCTAGCAGAGAATCTTTCAAATAGAGTTCGATTGAGAAAAAGCAATTCGTAGCCAGACTTTGGTTCTATTACTCTGGAAAAACGGATGACATCCTTTTCCACTATATCGTAAATCACCTCTTCTAATTGGTCTGGACAAAGCCACTGCCCCCAGCCCAAGACAAACAGAAGATAAGCATTCAATGTGATGATCTCATAGATCCAACTGGGTAAATCGTTATTTATGCCAGTGTGTTCCACAGGGGCTCTGGGCAACTGCCATGTGCAAAGCACCCAGTTAGGTGAGGGAGCCCCAGATGAGCCAAGCCCGGACAGCCTCCGGAGGCACTGATACTTCCGTGGAGGGGACAAACACACCGGCCACACAATAAGGGAATGAGGGCTGGGGGAGCGGCATGGATTTGTGGAACGCAGCCCGAGAACGGAATCACCAGCCTCTACTACTTCCAAACCGAAGCGAGCGGTTTTTCATTGGAGATGCTTTTTCTTTTTTAGTTGAAGTACAGTTGGCACAGGATGTCATGTTAGAGTCAAGAGTACAGCACAGTGCTTCGCTGGGTCCAGACGTTGTGCTGTGCTCACCACCCGTGACACGGCAGTCTGTCACCATCCACCGCGACTGTCGTGCCTCGGGCCACATTCCCTAGGCTGTGCCTTTCGTTCTGTGACTTACTCATTCCAGAACTGGAAGCCTGCGTCTCCCCCTGCCCTTGTTGGAGACGCGTTTGAAACCCGACTCTGGAACTGTGACTTGAGGGCCACTGAAAGGAGCTCAGGCTACCTGCTTGTGTTTGGACGGCCACGCTTCTAGCGCACCCATTTCTGGAACTGGTTGTGGGAAACTATGACCTCACACGTCCTGACAAGACAAAATCTTTGAAGTCTGTGTCATGGACTGAATGTTCATGCCCCCCCCCAAACCTGTATGTGGAAACCTTAATCCTAATGTGATGGTATTTGAAGGTGGGGGCTTTGGAAGTGACGAGGTCATGAAGGAGGGTCCCACAGACACTGTGACTACGTGCCCTTTGCGTACAGGCCCGGGAGCCGGCTCCTCCCACCGCCGTGAGCGTGCGGTGAGCCAGCACCTGTCTGCCTCTCAGAAGAGGGTCCTCCCCAGAACCTGATCGTGCTGGCGCCCACGTCTGCCAGATCCAGAACTTTCAGCCTCCAGAACAGCCAGAAGTAAATTTCTGTTATTTACAGGCCACCCAGTCTATGATCCTTTTTTCTTTTCTTATTCTTCTTCTTTTTAATTAGCAGCCTAAGCTGAGTACAAGCCCAAGGGTTTTTGTAGCCACAGCACCATGAGGCAGAAAAAAAGTGTTCATCTCAAAGCCAAGTTCAGGATCCTAGCCACTCTGTGTTACTGCCCACAGCTGGAAAATGCTCTTTATAAATCTTCGCTCCCTAATAATACCATCAGGGCGAGGATGACACGTGTTGGATGGTGCTTTCCCCTCCAAATCTTGCAAAGATTTTTTAAAATGTTTTTTATTTATTTTTGAGAGAGAGAGAGACAGAGCATAATTGGGGGAGAGAAGAGAGAAAGGGAGACACAGAATCTGAAGCAGGCTCCAGGCTCCGAGCTGTCAGCACAGAACCTGATCCAGGGCTTGAACTCATGAACCGTGAGATCATGACCTGAGCCAAAGTCAGACACTTAACCACCTGAGCCACCGAGGCGCCTCCCCCCACAAATCTTAATTATTATTATCTTTCTAATCGCACCAGTAACTGGCAGGAGAAGCATATGGGAGAGCACAGAAGTGGTGAGCAATTATTTTTAAGTTGGATACAGTCAAGCCTCGTTCGGCAAGGACCCAGCCAGCAAATATCACCGTGGGAACGCTAACATGGAGACTGGCTTCAGCTTTGTTTATTTCGTATTTAATAAACATTTATGGGGAAGCTGTGCGCAGGGTATTGTGCCTCCCACAGACCTGCTCCTCCATCTGCCTGGTCAACCTTTCCTCAGAGAGAGCTTGCCAGGACCACGAGTGCCGCAGGTCCCCAGTGAGGCGCATCTGGCTCCAAACCTGCTCCTCCGCCCGCCCGCGTTTCTTATCCCCGTGAGTGACATCACCATCCTCCCGAATGTTCAGCGCCCCCCTTTCCGAGGCGCTCCAGCTGCCTCCCCTCCGCCATCACCACCTCCTACAAGACACATCAGCTGTCCCATCGACCTCCCCTTCTTTCCGTGTTCTACAACTTCTGGTCTGACCCAGGGCCCCCTAGACGGTCCGCCCGGTGGAAATGGGTCATTTCTGCCACCCATCCTCTGTTGACTTTTCTTTGCCTTTTCCCAATAGCAGTTTAGCCCGTGGGGAGAGAGAAATTCTGTTCTTGAGGATTTGAAGATGGGAGCGTGTGTCATCTCGAGCTGTTGCTGGGGCCCCAGGACCACATCCGGACGTGGGGCCGGTGCCCAGAAGGTATGCTGAGTCCCAATCCCCAGTTAAGGCTTAAATATACTTGTATGCCCACGTTTTCCTCCTCCCCTTCCCAGCTGATCCCTACGTCACAGCTCATTATGACTCTGTCATAAATTTCCAGTCACTCCTCTGGTGAAAGCCTAGAGTGACTCCCTGTCAGGTGAAGAACACAGTCTAACTTTTTAGGGTTACCTAAAAGCCTTTTACAGTCTGACTGTAATCTGATTTTTTGGCCACTTTTGAATTTTCTTAAAAAATGTTAGCAGTATCTTCCACCAACTTAAGTCCTTCAAAGAAGCCTCTTGACGCCCACACTTCTGTGAGCCTCTTGTCTCTCACGCATTTTTCTCCTCAGGCTTTTACCTCTACTTGGAATGTTCTTTCTCCCACATTTCTATTTGCCAAACTCCTATTCAGGCTGCGAAGCCCATCTCAGTTGCTATTATCCAACAAGAAGCCTGCTTAGCTCCAGCGTGCCATGCTCAGGTCTACCTAAGGTTTCCTCCTCCGTGTGGATCAACCATTATAGCACTCACCACGTTGTGTTTGGTGTCTCTGGTTCAGCTCCCACCTTTTCCTTTAAATTCAGGGGAGAAACCATATCTCCTGGCTTTGAAATTTACTTTATTTATTTATTTAGAGAGAGCTAGAGAGCATGAGATCCCAATCAGAGGGAGAGGGAGAGGGGCACAGGGGCAGAGGGAGGGAGGGGGAGGGAGAGAGAGAGAGAGAGAGAGAGAGAGAGAGAGAGAGAGAGAGAGAGAGAGAGACACGGAGGGAGGGAGGGAGGGAGAGAATCTCAAACAGGCTCCATGCCCAGTGCGGAGCGTGATGAGGGGCTCTATCTCACAACCCTGGGCTCGTGACCTGAGCTAAAGTCAAGAGTCAGAGGCTTAGCCAACAGAGCCACTCAGGAGCCTCTAAAATAACTTGGTTTGGGTAAATCTCTTAAAGCCTCCAATGTACATTTGAAAAACAAGAAGTCATATTTCATAAGTTTATATGACATCTAATTAAACTGCATGATTACATTAAAGGTGCAAATGCCACAGTTTTGGAAATACACGAACAATAAGCAAGAAAGTCAACTAGGGAGAGAAGTACACAGGACTTATTTGAGAGCCTCCTAGCCACAGCCCAGTGAGGCCTGGACACTCAACACAGTTTCAGATGAACCAAAGGATACTAATTAACACGGGACATTAGTTAAGAGATTTGCTAATGCATTTGCAAGGTGTCCCAGAGTTCTAACACGGAGCAATTTGGAGTTTTATTTCACACGGCACCTTGAAAAAAGTGGTTATTAAAACTTTGTTTCTTTGTGGAAAAATGGACTTTGTGAAAGACACTGATGATAAAAGCAAGGTAATAGCTTCACAGATTACTTTAATCTTAAATAATAGATCACGAGGGAAAGCATTTAAGTTTTTCACAGTGTCATTTCATTGCATTTAATAGACAAAAATAATGCCATTATGGTATCTGACAATCTAGCCATATGCCCCCAATTCCCAGTACCAAAGTTTTAATTGGTATATCAAATCTGCAGGCACATTTTCGTCTGTCTGGACAATAGTCAGCAACCAAGAAATAAGCGAAGGCTTTCACCTGCCTTAGTTTGTATTTTTCAAACACCCCGGCAAGCACGTTGCCATTATCCTACTTGAAGAGAACAGGTGCATCCATCTCTAGATAACTGGACTCTATTTTGAGCAGTGCTAAGCACACAGATTTTCAAAAATAACAAGTGATCACATTTATTGAATTAGAAACGGTCAGCCTAACTGTTCTAAGTATCTTACAAGTAGTAAGGAATATTCAGATATAAGGAATAGAGTTAATAAAATGTGCTGGGTTTGTACAGTGACAGATGGGAGCTACATTTGTCATGGTGATGACCTCCCAATGTATACAAACGTTGAGTTACTGTGTTGTTCACCTGTACATCAGGATGGTCAGAGATCGGAGCCCTTTCCTTGATGTCCGTGTAAACCACAAAATCTCCGGGCAAAAGGTCTTTGCTCCTTCCCAAGTGAGTAATATGCTCTTTTTCTTCAGCTTTCATGATAGAAGATACCTGTTCTGAATAGGGCCTAGGGCTTCTCTTCTTTCCCTACATAATCTCCAAAGGGTTATAATTTCATAAGAAGAGAGACACGAGGTCTGTCGATCCTGGCTGTGCCCCTCCAAGGACTGAGCCCACCAACCCAAACAGCAGCAAGTAGCGGTTTACCGGAAGTGAGGTCCGCCGGAAGTGGGGGACGCCAAAGGGCAACCTTGCACCCAATCCCATCCCATCAGATCCTGCAGGTGCCCCTCAACACCAGGCCGCTGCCCCCTCCCTCCTTCTGTTACGTCATTTCCCAGCCTGCTGGGCAGAGAGCCGGCGGGATGCTGTGCCCGGGATGAATGCATGCTGGGCACTCGAGACCTCGCCTCTTTGCCTTTCAGACCTCAGGGTCCTTTAAGTGTTTGTTGACTTCATAAATCAATGAACAAATTATTCAACAATCCTTATTTTCTTCCAACAAAGGAGCATTTTAATCTTTTTAAGTTTTTACATTTGAGTACAGTTGACACACGAGGTCCTATTAGTTGCAGGTGCACAACATAGTGATTTGACAAGTCTATGTGTTGAACTGTGCTCACCACAAGTGTGGCCGCCATCTGTCACCATACATGTAGTGTCGCTGACTATGTTCCCTAGGCTGTGCCTTTCGTCCCCATGGCTTATTCATTCCCTAGCTGGAAGCCTGGATCTCCCCCTCCCCTTCCTCCATCCGGCCCTTTCCCGCTTCTTCCCCCTGGCAACCAGTGGTTTATGCTCTGTATTTATGGGTCTAAGCATTCCAGTCTTTAGCGACACCCGATCCCAGAAACATTCTTTTGCTTTCATCATAATAACAAAGGCAAACACACAGTACTCATTATGTGCCGTGTACTTCTCTAAATGCTTCACGTTTATTAAGTCACTTAATCATGACAATAATGTGACGAGGTTGAGCATTCTTACCACCCAATTAAACAGATGTGAAAAACGAACCCCAGAAAGGTTAAGTCACTTTCACACGGTCATAAAGCTAAGCTGGGAAGCTGAGACTTGAACCTAGACGGAATTCAAAATCCACACTCCTACTGCTCGACTACCTGGCCACTCATGAGACTTTTAGGAGAATATTGTGGCTCGCTTTTATTCAAGGCCAAACAATGAAAATCGTGAAAATCATTTGATAAATTCATTTTTAAGAACCCGATGAGTCTAAGTGCTGGGGAGGACACACCATGACGGGAACCTCATTTGCTAGTAGGGTTGGAGCCACCGTCTCGGAAGACTCTCACAGGCAGCGCAGATGAAGATACATAAAACTTAGCGTCCTTCTCTTTCACCGTCGGCCCCTGATACCATAGATGTATCTGTGGTCATGTGCATCGGGATAAAATGCAAAGACTGCTCACGGCTGCCCTGTCTGTGATGTCCAGACACCGCACACAGCCTTCGGCACGACAACACGTGAGTGCCCTGTACTCTGTTCACACCATGAAACGCGACATCGCGACGAAAATACATGAACTCCAGTCTCACCCAACCACACAGGTGAAACGCTGAGTGAAAGAAGCCAGTTACAAATAAACACGACATGGCCATGAGAAGGAATGAAATCCGGCCATTTGTGGCAACGTGGATGGACCTCGAGGGTGTCATGCTGAGTGAAATAAGTCAGGCGTGGAAAGACAGATACCATATGTTTGCACTCATAAGTGGAACAGGAGAAACTTAACAGGGGACCATGGGGGAGGGGAAGGAAAACAGTAGTTGGGGAGAGGGAGGCAAACCATGAGAGACTCTTGAATACTGAGAACAAACTGAGGGCTGGTGGGGGAGGGGGGAAGAGGGGTGATGGGCATGGAGGAGGGCATTTCTGGGGATGAGCACTGGGTGTTATATGGAAGCCAATTTGACAATAAACTATAAAAGAAAAACAAATAAATAATTGAATAAAAAAGCAAATACATACTGTGTGATTTCATTTATGTAAAATTCAAAATCCAGCAAACTATATCGTCTCTGGGTGTGCAAATAAAAATTAGCAAGAGAGCACTTTAGACATAGGGCTTAATGGTTATCCTGCGGAAGGAGAGAAGCACAGTCTGGAACGAGTATAGTGGAACTCTTGAGTTGTTGGCAAGAGACTATTTCTTGACTTGGATGGTGGTTATATGTGTTCCTCTAAAAATGCTTGGTTAGGGGGCACCTGGGTGGCTCAGTTGGTGGAGAATCCAACTGCAGCTCAGGTCAGGATCTCACAGTCTGTGAGTTCTAGCCCCACATTGACCTCTGCGCTGACAGTGTGGCGCCTGCTTGGGATTCTCGCTCTCTCCCGCTCTCTCTGCCCCTCTCTCACGCACGCCTTCCTTCTCTCTCAAAAACAAATAAATAAACTTAAAAAATAAAATAAACAAAAATACATGGTTAAACTTTGAATATAGCACTTTCCTGCACACCGATTAAATTTCATAATAAGTAATATATATATTTTTAAAGTCAAATGAAACCAGAGAGAAGGAGAGAGAAAGAGAATGGGAGAACAGGAATTAGGGATTTCTGATCTCTTTTGTCCCCTTATCTCAGGGTCTCAGTCAAGACACCACGCCCCAGGACAGAGCATCCTACTAGCCCCCCTCTGCCCTGTGCGCAACACTGTGCCAGGGCAGGGACAGGCAAATCTGTGTTACGGCGAGGGGCACCCCCACACTAGGGTATTAAAGGAAAAGGGATTTGAGTGCCAGAAGGTCCCCAAACCAATAATATCCTGTAGAAACCCTAGAACTTTCAGGGTTATTTTCCCACCTGTTCAATAGGGGGAGGGAGGGGTGGGGGTGTAATAGTTTGTGTTCTCATGATCTCATCTTAGTGACACAGAAGCCCTAACATCACTCTGAAAATCTGAAAGCTCTGAATAAGACATGACTTTATTCCTAGCAGCAACCCAGAGGGGCCTAAGGACAGGCTGCGTTCTATTTTATGGTAAACCCTTGATGGGGTTAACCCCATTTCTAGAAACAAGGGTGGGTTGTGGCCAAGTTGGAGGAATGCACTGACTGGAAAGCAACTGTGAAAACAAGCAAGAGATTTAAACACACACACACACACACACACACACACACACACAGAACCATTTCATTCTTTCTGTTCCTCTTTAGCAGAGAACAATGCAACCACGGCCACTGACTTTTGCCAGCTCTGCCACAGACCCAACCACAGGACGCGCTGCCCTGTAAGGCACAGGATTACAGTGCTGGTTGTTCTTGAAAGTGGAGACCTGCTTGTAAGAGTCATTTCAACATGCACTTGGGGCTTTTGCTTGTTTGAGTCTCCCTTTCAACAAAGAACTCAGGGAACAACAAAATTCCACGAATTCTTTCGTATCAATTATTGACTGGCTTGCAGGGTAGCCTTTGTTACACTAGAGTTATCTGGCCTGGATGCACTTCCTGGAAGCCAGACGGAAAGAACTGGAATCCCCAGCTTCAGGGACAGGCTCGGTTCTCCAGGTGGGAGGGGGCCGGAAGCCTCTCTAGCCCCTTCCTCTATTGAAAGGAAAACAGTAGCATCCATTCAGTAGCCCTTAAAGGAGAGCCAGACTTGCTTGTGATTTTTTAAGAGTCTTTTTAATTGTTTCACTTTTTCTTGGCCTCCTCTTTCCTCCCTTAGTTCTCCGGGCTCGGGGAGATTCAGCAAGATCTGGCAATACGAAAGAATTAACACCACGGCAAGGTCATTACCCAATTTCAAAGGAATGGGATGAGCCAGAATGGAAAAGGGTGGGTGTGCATGAGGCTTAGGATTTTCAGATGGTATCACAGCATAGATACAACAATTTTCCAATAAATAACATCCCTCATTGAGCAGATAGGTACAGTTTAAACAGAATAGCGTAACAATCTTTAAATGATGACAAGTGTTATTAGGGGAAGAATGTAGATGCTTTTCAGTGCTGTGGGTTGGCTGCATTTTAAATACTTTTTTATCTGTTTGCTTCTATTATTTAAAAAAATGCGTGCACACCGAGGAATTAGAAAAATGTAGAAAAAGAAAAAAGCACGTATGAGAATAAGAAATCACTCATTACCCGACTACCCAGATAACCACATAATTCTGTGATCTACTTCTCCTCCACGGTATTTATTCTTTCCTATTTCAAATTGTGTTCATTTGCTTTAAGTATCTCACCGGAAGTTTCAAAATATGCCTAAATAAAAATGGAAGAAGTCCCAAATGTGACTCTATTAACTCAGCCCATTATACACGTCACAGAGAGTTTCAGAAATGATGTCTCTCATCGAGTTCCCACTAATAACAAGTCAATCAACTATCGTGCTACCCCCCTACCCCCAAATCCTTGCTCTGTTCAGCGTCAGCAGTGAGTTCCCATTTGCAGCCCAGTGAGGCCGGGTCTCCACCAGCCTGCGTCCCGGCCACTCTGCCCTGGGAATGAGCTCCCCTCTGCTGGTGCCTCCCAGCTACCCAAGCCCCTGAATTCACGCCTCCGTAAAATGCAGGTTAATCCTCAACGGCTCCAGCAATTCCCTGAAACAGGATGATCTCCCATTCCCACGTGGTCGTGGTCACTTTGGGGGCAGCAGGCACTGCTGCCGACTGGGGGGAAGGGAGGTGCCATCCTTCCAAATACTCTGCCCCTCCCCCCACCGTATTGTCTGCTCTTTAATCTGGCTTGTCTTGCTCAGGGAGGCCTCACTTGTTTTGTGTGGTTGTTGAAGGTACGTATAATTATATCTGTAGATATTTCGCTCTGTGATTTTATTCCTCTGCTTAAGGGTTTTTTTTTTTTTTAATTTAATTTTTAGGCAGGTTGGAAAATGCTTCCTTCCGGGGTGTTGTTGGACACACCGCAGCTCAGATGTCCCCCTGGGCCACCCCCACCCCCAGACACGAGGTCTCGTGACACGGCAAGGACACACGCCCAGCAGCGTGGCACGCATAAGCCTAGGATCACGGACACAGGCGGGCATAACCCCTGGTGCTCCGGCAGCAGGTGCGTCCCGCGCGGACCAGCCTCCCTCCCGCACTCACCAGGGGGGTTGCCGCCATGTTCCCTGCTCTGGCACTCGAAGATTCTCGCTCTGCAGGTCTGAACACTAGACACGAGGCTCCCCTCGGCTTTTGAGCACCGTCCCTGTCACTGCCCCTTCGCCAGGTCGGCTAGCCTTTCCTATTTGTTCACATGTTTTTTTTTTGGCCACCTGCCACAAGTAGCCCCTGGAATTATGGGAACACGGCAGGTGACATTCTCGCTTGCTCCTTCTGTCCTGACCCCGCATCCCCCGGGTCCTACCTCACATCCAGAGCAGAGAAACAGACGCCTGCACCGTCATTGAGTCTCGAGAGAGAATCAGGAGCAAGGGGACAGGTGTTCCCCCCTCTCCTCACCCTCAGACCCCCGGGGCCAGTTTACAAGGAACACCAACCCCTCCCGTAACTTAAAATCGGCCAGGGCTCCTGATACTGTAAACAAGAGCAAAAGAAAAGCAATGCAGGCTGGTTTCCATTTTAAAATGGGTCCAGTAAAAATAAGAGAAAACTCACCTACCCAGCAGAGCAGCATTTATACAGAGATTGTTTCTACAGTCAGCACTGAAAACCCTTCAGACCCCTGAGGTAACGTTTACTTATATTAAACACAAGAACGAGATTTATTTTGTAGACTGAAGGAAGGGGAGAAGGGATAATCTGTCTGCAGATGTGTAGTCATTCCAAGTATGCTGCTTTCCAAATAATAACGAAATCCCTCACGATGAACTGGGGAACGAGCAGGGAATTGCAAAGTGTTCCTGCTCTGCCTCAGGGTTCACTGCCTTCTACTTTGGTACCAAACCATACAACCTTGATCCATGTCAATGGATGTGTTTGTTACTCCAAAAACTGGATGAGAGAATGGAGTGGTTACTAGGAGTTAAATGATCAAATAAACAAATAAGTTATCTATTTAATCTATCATCTATCATCTTTATAGAGAGATTAGATACATATACAACTCTACTGTAATTCTACTAACAGAATATAACTATTGTTAATATAGTAGTGTTTTCCTTCCAGACTTACACACACACACACACACACACACACACACACAGTATACATTGTAATGAACCTCTTCAAGCTACATATTTTCACCCTCCCTAATTATTTCTCAGATTCTTTATCTTTGGAAAGAATAGCTTTGTTTTCCTTTTAAAGTTTATTCCTTGATTTTGAGAGAGAGAAAGAGAGAGCACAGGCACATGTGGGGGAGGGGCAGAGTGAGAGGGGGAGAGAGAGAGAATCCCAAGCAGGCTCTGCACTGTCAGCACAGATCCCAACGCGGGGCTCAAGCTCACGAACTGCAAGATCATGACCTGAGCTGAAGTTGGACACTTAACCAACTGAGCCACCCAGGTGCCTTCGACATTAAAAGTTTTAAATTTATGCCACTTCTTTTTGTGCAACACTTAAAAAATTGTCTTTGCACATGAAAAGAAAGGTAAATTAACCTGTACTTTTTTTCCCCATGACTTTATTATGCCATGTGGTTTCCCATGTATAATCTGGCTTTCTTTGGGCATACAGAGTGTGGTAGGGAAAAAAGCCTTCCCCTCAAATATGTCAGCTGATTTTATCATCATTATTTATGTAATAATCTATTCTTTCTCCACTATTTGAAATACCCCTTATGTTATAAAGTAAACTCTTATTCTATTCTTAGAGTTTCATGACATTCTATATTTCTTTCTATCTATTCCTACACTGGATCACATTGTTTTAATAGAGTTTTATAATACATTTTATTATCTAGAAAATCGATTTGTCTTTCCTGTACAAATAGTTCTCCCTAGGTTGTAAACTTTTTAAAAACAAGGACTATGTCATTTAAATACCATAGTTATTGAAACTGTACATGGGTCCAACACAGTGTTAGGCAATAAAAATACCTTTTACATGTAGGTTATCTGGGTTTCCAAGTTTTATTTATTTATTTTTCATATGAGTTCTTTCATATCCCAATTCCCTTACCAGTATGGTTAGACCGAATGGTCAAAAGCTCCTTTATGCCTCAAATATAGGCACACGGTAGGTACTCAGAGAAGTCTCAATGGTTTCCACACCACCTTTGGTCCTCCTCAAGAAGGACGAGCCAAAAATCAATGGGAACCACGATTTACAGCCGGTGACTTAACATTTTGATGTAGTGAGGGTTAAAAGCGATTCCATCCTGAGCCTAAACACCATTAGAGACCGCCTGACAGTCAGCAAGATCTTTGTTTTGAACTGCAATTCCCCTGAACAAACAGCAGGGGGCCTATGACGACTGTGAGACGTCGCAAAGTATGTGTTTCCTATTGCTGCTGTAACAAATTATTTACCATCTCGTGGCTTCAAGCAACACACAGTTATCCACTATAGTTCTGGACACCAGAAGTCTGAAATCAGTTTCAATGGGCTGAGGTCAAGGGCCATACACTCCCCTGAGGCTCTAGCGGGGAGTCCATTGCTTTACCTTCCCTCCTTTCTCTAGCGCTGCATTTTCATTTCTTAGCAGCCAGCCTCCTCCCCACCTGCTGCCGTTATTATATTGGTTGCTTCTTCAGTAGTTGAATCTCCCTCTGCCTCCCACCTATGAGGATACTTGTGATCACATTCAGAGCCTACTCCAGATAATCCAGGATAATCTCATTTTAACATCCTGTATTTGCTCACACTTGCATGGTCCCTTTTGTCATAGGAGGTAACATTCACAGGTCCCAGAGATTAGGACCTGGATGTCCCATGGGACCATTATTCAGCCTCCCACAATGAGTGACCCCAAGTCCTCTGTATCACAGGTTTTAGTGAATGGGCCAGGAAAATGCATCATTCTCCCAGGGAGGCCTCCCTACCCAGAAAGATGCTCCTTCCTTCACTCACAGAATAGGATGGGAACAGGCACGGAGTTTACAGGAAACTGACATGGGCCCCGCCTTCAAGGGGGACCAACAGTTTTGTTATTGTTGTTGCTGTTGTTAAATTGTAGATGATACAATTAATTGTAGACTATATATCCTGGGCAGTAGATTTCATGAAGGTTATCTATGCTGTAGGAAAGGGAAAAACTTTTTCTCTACCATCTTAGGTCAGTGTAAACTAAACTAACTAATGACTACTAGAAAAAAGTCATATCCTCTGTTATGTTAGGGAACCTCACAGAAAAGAAGTAAAAACCTGAAAAAGCAGTTTAGCTTTTGGGGACCTTATATACCGTTTTAACAAAGGGTGCTAAATTTCAGGTAAGTGACAAGACAAAGGAAAGTGGAGTTGGGTTTCTAGGGGCGGTAAAATTTGGGAAGAGAAAAGTAAGGGAAGATAAGGGTTATTTTAATAATGTTTGTTTGTTCAGACCCACTGCTGGGTGGATGTCTGTCCTCAGTGATGAGGGCTGTTTCTGCCCCAGGGCAGGAGAGGGGAGGTACAACACCTTCGTAAGGAAAGTTGTGTCCTACGCTTTGACAGGCAGGAGGAGAGCAGGGATTCCTCCTGTGTTTGCTTCTTAATTGCCTTCAGCTCAAAATAATCCTTATGCAAAAGTGATACACCCTCAGGGTGGCATATTTTGATCAGCTTTAATGCAGATGTCTCCAAGTCTTCTAGCCTTGAGGATTTGTTCTTTCCTATTATTTTTATTGGAGTTCTGTTCTCTTACAATTTCCATTCTAGTTGCCAGAGAGTGGTCATACACATACACACTCACACATACTCTCTCTCTCTCTCTCTCACACACACACATACACACACACACACACACACACACACACACATACACACACACACTACCCAGTCCTGCCCCCATGCCCTTAACCAAATATACATATAAAATGATAGGTGGTTGGGAGAGCTTTTTAAAAATAAGTACAGTAAGGGGCGCCTGGGTGGCTCAGTCAGTTAAGCCTCAGACTTCGGCTCAGGTCATGATCTCAAGTTCGTGGGTTCGAGCCCTGCATCAGGCTCTGTGCTGACAGCTCAGAGCCTGGAGCCTGCTTCCAATTCTGTGTTTCCCTCTCTCTCTGACCCTCCTCTCTCATGATCTGTCTCTCTCTGTCTCAAAAATAAATAAAACACAAAAAAAATTTAAAAAAGTAAGTATAGTAAGGGAGACAAGAGTGACAGGGCAGGGTTGGCAGCGCCCTTCTGTGTAGGGCAGTCAGAGAAGAGCCCTCCGACCAGATGACGTTTTAGCAGGAGTCAAAGGGAATATAAAGGAGCAGGTCAGATGGCAAGTCGGGGAACGGAACCAGCCTGTGCAAAGGCCCTGGTGCTTTGCTATGTGGCTGTGTTTAAGGAGGAATAAAGAGACCAATGTAACTTCACCCCCTCCTGGATCCTAGAGCCACTCAACACCCCCCAGGCTCTTTACTCTTAGTCTTCTTGGTCCAGTCAACTCAGCCCTTTACATATCATCACTATTGTTCTTCTGAGTGAGTTCCTACAGACTGCCTATTGGGTGTTAAACAATGTTCTAATCTCAGTAAAGAAATTCAATTCCCTTCAACTGAAGGAGGGGGTTAAGATAAATTGCCCAAAGCCTTGCAGGCAGTAAGTGGCTCAGCAGGGATTTGAATCCAGGCAGTTGGATTCCTAAAGCCTGACCTCGTACATCATTGCCTATCATTTCTGCAGTTGTCAAAACTAGGGTCTTTCCCTAGAGTGCCCTGCTCTGCACACGGGACTATCCTTAACGCTCAGCTTTTGTGGTCCCTCCAAGCCATCCCGGTGGGATTTTCTCCCCGCTCTCCCATCGATTACGCTCAGGTGGCTCTCTGTTCCATGGTCAATACTCTTACGTCCCTCCAAGGAACCCTAAGTTCCTGACACCACAGCCATGAACCACACTTCAGCAGTAGTATCCAAAGAGGTTGGTACACAGAGTGCCCAGAAAAAAAGAATTGGACTAATGACTGTTTCTCATCAATTTGAAGACACATGCTTTCGTTACATTGAAACATCTCTGAAATCAGTCGTCTAATTCATGGTGTGTCAGAGCTAATGGACAGGTTTCTTTTCTCTCCCAGAAGCCTTTTAGATCTGATAAAATACAGTAATTAAAAATCTTGACCTTGACCCTTCATTGGGTGACTTGGTACTGTGAGAAATTTGCCCAGCACAGTGGAGTGAGACGACCTTGCTCTTTCCTGACCACATCAGCGCTGGAGCAGAAAGCTCTTTGCTACTATTCAACATATAGTTGTTAATTTCCACTTATCAGACTATTTATGGGACTCCTGAAATAAAGAAAAACACTTACATGTAGAAAATGATGGTGTAAGACTCAGGACTTGAAATACTCAAGGCCCCTGCTACGGGCAGTCCAGAGAGGAGCCCGCCCCGCAACTGAGAAAGTCTCATCATTTATTCTCTCTGCTGTAAAAAGAAGCTTGTGCAGGAAACATTTTAAAGTCAAGTAAACACAACAGAGGTGCCCTGCAATTTCCTGCAAGTCTGATTAAAAATAGGAACTCTGCAATCCTGGAAGTCACTCATCTGTCCGCTGCAAGGCCATACCTTGGGAAACAAAAATCTCCAGCAGCTTCCAAAAGCAGCAGGAGGCAAATTTTCATTCCTACATGCCCTTTGAGGGGGATAAGGCTACCTTTCAGGGGCCCCTTCCTATGGGCAAATACATAAGTGGCTTCTTGACGAGAAAAGGTAGGTGTCAAAAAATTATCTGATTTCTTGCCTTATTACTTCCACGTCCACCCCAGTTTTCCAATTTTGCCTTATCCATGTGTTCTCCAAAATGAATCCTAATTCCTTGCGCCTAGGAGAGACTAAAATGCACCCCCCGCCACCACCGAAAAAGAGCTGCAAATAAACATCAGACTTCTTACTCTCTTCTCCTTTACCTTACCGAAAATATTGCAAACCAGTGCAGACGTTATTTCCGTTACAAATATTTATGGCCGTCTTTCTTTCTTTTTTCTTTTTTTTACATGCCTGAATTATAGGAACACGGGTTGGATCTTCAAAGCAATACACAGGGTTGAAGCTGAGCGATTCCCAGGCAAGTCTGTGGGAGGCACACAGCGAGAATCCGGTAATATCTCAGAGGATTTATTCCCTTTTAAGTTCTTTTATAAGAAGCCTTTGCTAAGGGATTTGCAAGAACTCCAGATTATTTAGTGATAATGGATGAGAAATGTTGCTGGAAGTGTAAAAGGCAGTCACATTACCGCCAAAAGAATTCCTGATAAATAATGTCATTAGGGCACAAAGAATACCAAATGAATTTAATCATTACCTTCTAATTGAAGGGCTCTGCCAAATTTGCTTCTTGTGCTCTGTGGGCTATTTTCTGTTCGGTGGGACTCTGTCAAATGTAAATAAGGAGTAGGTGAAGGAGCATGATTAATCACAAAGCTGGTGGGACTCAGTCTGTACCCAGGGCCCGGTGGTGGGAATTGGATATTGCATCGGAGTCCCTTGGGCCTCACACTTGCCCTGCTGGCTGCCCGGAGGGGCCTCCTAATCCATGGACATGGGCCAGTGGAAGTCAAATGGTGCCACATTCAGGGATGCCAGGGCAGGATTCTCATAAACAAAGCAAGGGCCAAATAATGCTTCCAGATGGAAACAGAATACTGTCCTTGAGGAAGAGTTTTCACCGGAAAAAAAGGAAATTAATTTACTTACATGCCACATTTTTAAGGTAAGGGCTGTATAGTCAAATATTTCCAGAATTTTTAAACTGGACATGTATATATACAACTTTATATATGAATTATCATGAAGTCTTCAATTACCCAGGAAGTTTATGGCCCAAGTCAACTGAATTCAAGTGATTTTTTTAAACTGCTGTATTTTACTTATTTGTTTTGTAAACATTTTTTACATGTATTTATTTTTGAGAGAGAGAGATAGTGCATGAGTGGGGGAGGGGCAGAGAGAGGGAGACACAGAATCCAAAGCAGGCTCCAGGCTCTGAGCTGTCAGCACAGGACCCAATGCGGGACTTGAACCCACGAACTGTGAGATTATGACCTGAGCTGAAGTTGGACGCTCAACCGACTGAGCCACCAGGTGCCCCTTGTTTGTTTGCTTTTAAGCACTCTCTACACCCAAAGTGAGGCTTGAACTCACAACCTTAGGATCAAGAGTCACAAGTTCCACCTACTGAGCCAGTCAGGTGCCCCAGTGAATCATGTAATTAATTAAATGACTAAACTAGTTCACATTTAAATTTTTGCAAATGTTCACTGAAAAGTTTTTATAAAAGCTTTATTCCTCTTTTATGGCTTATTCAGCTCAGAAGTGCCACAGTTAATTCCTTGGGTAACCGAAGAATTTTCTAGTTACTTAGTGTCATCTTTTAGACCATCAGTTCTATTTCCACAGAAGTGGAGACCTAGAAGGCAAATTAATTTCAAGAAATGACCTGGAAATTGTTTCACCATCCTCAATATGAGTTCTTAAAGTATCACTGTGAGAGAGAGAGAGAGAGAGAGAAAGGAAGGGATGGAGGGAGGGAGAGAGAAAGGGAAAGAAAGAGAGAAAGGAAAAAAAAAGGAGAGAGAGAAAAGAGACGGAGAGAGAGAGAGAGGTTCCAGTTAAAGATACGATTAAATAGAAATTGAATGCTTGTAATTCCTCACACTTCCACTCACTCAATTCTTGTTCACACAAGACTATAGTTGAAAATTGTACCTCAAGGTATTCAAATAAGTTGCATTCCCTTAACCATGAAAGGGTTAATTAGGGTCCCTGGGTGGCTCAGTCATTGAGTGGCCAGCTTTGGCTCAGGTCATGATCTCACAGTTCGTGGGTTTGAGCCCTGCATCGGGCTCTATGCTGACAGCTCAGAGCCTGGAGGCTGCTTCGGATTCTGTGTCTCCCTCTCTCTCTGACCCTCCCCTGCTCGCACTGTCTCTTTCTATCTCTCAAAAATAAATAAAAGACATTAAAAAAAAAAGGGTTAATTAAAAACCAAATCACTTAAGTTTACCGATATGAAAATACAGCACCCCTAGGTGACTGTCACTGTGTAAGACAGCTGATGCCTGCAGCTAATGTCCAGGCTCAGGGAAGCTCGTCTGCTCTCCTACATCTTACAAGGCCTAGGACGCTGCCCGCAGGATACAGACAGGGTGGCTGGCTCGCTGGCAGTGGCGGGGTGGAGGGGGGGGACCGCGGCCAGAGTTTCCTGTTTCGGGATCCCGCCACAAGAAAGTGAGAGCCTCTCTTATGAGAACACTCACAACTTGATATACCCTGAAATGAATACCAGTCTTTTAAGGGGCTCCATGTGGAGTTAGACAATAGACCTCACCACGTGCTCTGGAGATGGAGATCAAGCATTACTCACACTGGGAAGAATTCACTCCGGCCTGCACACCAATGACCTTCTCAGAGAGATGGCAACACCAAACATGACCATAAAGACTTAAAGGACCAATATTTCCAAAGTAACAATCTTCAATCCAGTCAAAGTGTAGGAAAAATTTACATACAAGACCCCATTCTAGAAATTTCCATCTAAAGCCACCACTGTGGGCTCTCTGTCACTCCTCCATAGTCTGGCTTTGCCAAAGAAGGCTTAAATAATAGATATGAGAAAGAAGAAAAAGAAACAAATCAAAAATGAGAGAAGTAAGCAGCCTTCTTATTCCTACTTTCCTTTTTAAGTCAGAACCCGGGAGAGTTGAAACCCAGGAATGTTAAATATAGAAGAAATGCTAGGATTTCTCAGGCTGTGTCTCCCGTACTACCTATTTCATTTGCTTTCATCCCTCTGTTTGACTTTGGCTTCATTAAAGATAGAAGAGCCCCATATAATCCCCCATTCCTTTCCTCTTCTGTGGTGGCAGTAATGCAAAGCCATCCTTTGGGATCCCCAAGGAATGTGGAATTCAAATGGAGTCATTCTCAGAGAGACAAGAGGGGGAGGGATGTAAGAAGGTAAGCTGAACCTGAGAAATCATTCCGATTTGTGTAGAACTTTCTGTTTGCAGAATGCATGGGAGTTCTGAGGTGGGAAGCGTATTCAAGGAAGCTGAGGAGCCAATGGGGTAGACTGTGCCTCGGGTCAGTTTATAATCCCCTCTTTTCCAGGTCCAGCCCACATCGTCTGCTCTGTGCCAGTGGGACCTGCCCCTTTACAGAGTTTTTCTTTGCTTTTTGTCATCATGTTTCTAGTTTGTATGGAGGTGCCTTTTTTTCTTCTTCTAATTTTAGTTCTAGCATATGGAGGTTTTCAGTGCAATCTTTTTACTGTAATAACATGGACATACCATGAAATTTACCATTTTAAAGCCATACAATGTTTTTTCAGTATATTTACAGTGCTGGGCAACCATTATTATATGATCCCACGACATTTCTATTGACCCCAGAGAAACCCTGAGACTGTTAGCAATGCCAATTGTCCCCACTCCTCCATGCCCTGACAGCCACTAGTCTATTCTCTGTCTCCATTGTGTGCCTGTTCACACAATATGGCACCTTGGTTGTGTCTGGCTTAAAAAAATTTTTTTTCTAATGTTCATTTATTTTCTGAGAGAGATAGTATGAGCAGGGGAGGTGCAGAGAGAGAGGGCAACACAGAATCTGAAGCAGGTTCCAGGCTCAGTCAGCACAGAGCCCGATGAGGGGCTCGAACTCACCAACTGTGAGATCATGACCTGAACCGAAGTCTGACACCCAACCAACTAAGCCACCCAGGGGCCCCTGGCTTCTTTCACTGAGCCTGTTTTCACGTTTCATCCATGCTGTAGCAGGTAATAAGTACCTCATTTAAAAAATATGGCTGAAGAACATTTCATTGTATGGATACACCACATTTTGTTTGTCTACGTTTTTGTTTCTGCAGTTGATGGACATTTGAGTTGTGTCCACTTTTTGGCAATAATGCGCAAATCTGCTATGATCATTCATGTTCAAGGTTTTGTGTGAATGTTTGTTTTCAATTCTCTTAGGCGTGTACCCAGGAGTGGAACTGCTGGGTCATGTAATAATTCTACATTTAACTTTTCTGAGGAAATGCCCAATGGTTCCCACAGCAGCTTTCCCACTGGGGACATATGGAAATTCCAATTACTTCCCATTTTCCCCAACACTTGCTATTTTCTGTCTTCTTGATTGCTGCCATTTTAGTGGGAAGTGATATCTCATTGTGGTCTTGATTTGCATTTTCCTAATGACTAATGGTGTTTGTATGGTTTTAATTTTGAATTTTGAACTATTTTTAGGCTTACAAAAGAGTTTCAAACATAGTACAGAGAGATTCTGTAGGTATTTGGGCCCAATTCTGAACTTGCTCTTCTCTCCCACGGGACTTCAGTATTTGTCTGTCCCCGTGTCACACCACACTATTGTCGTTAGAGGAGCCTTCCATTACATGTCAATGTCTCACAGGGCTAGTCTTCCCTTGGAGGGGCTCCTCTTCAGTGGTCCCTAGTGATTCTTGCGTGTTTCTCCACATAAACTTCAGTATCAAGTTAAAGAGAGCTTCTTGGTATTTTTGTTGGAGTTGCATTGAATTTATAAATCAACTTAGGGGAAATGGATATCTTTCTAATGGTATCATCCTAGCCAAGAACAGGGAATAGATTTCCAGTTGTTCAAGTCTGCTTTTGTGTCTTCTGGGACTGTTTCAAAGTTGTCATTGTATAGGGTTTGCCCATTTCTGGTTAAATGTATTGCTGAGCACTTAATCTTTTTTTTTTTTAAGCAGTTTGCCTTCATTCATTCATTCATTCATTCATTCTTAAAGTAAGCTCTATGCCCAATGCGGGGCATGAACTCACGATCCCGAGACCAAGAGTCACATGCTTTACCGTCAGAACCAGCCACGTGCCCCTGAACATTTAGTCTTTATGTCCTGCTACTTCCGTGAATTCTTTTATTGTTTGAGTTGGCTTTGCCATTGATTCTCTGGGTTTTTCCATGAATACTATCACATTGTCTTCAACCAAAGGTAGTTTTACTTCTTTTCCCATCCTCAGGCCTCTGAGTGGTTTCTCTTGTCTAACTGCATTAGCTAACACATTTAGTGTGATGTTTGATTCTTGCCCTGTTCACAATCTTAGTGAAAATACCTCCAGGGTGCCCTCATTAAATAGAATATCGGCTTTAGGACTCAGGTCTATGTATTCTATCGTCTGGAGAAGGCAGCCCTCAATTCCTACTTCCATGAGTTTTGTCATCAGGCACAGGGGATGCATTTGGTCAAAGGCCTTCTCAGCACCAACAGAAACAATACATTCCTTGAATACATCCGACTTGGTCAGATGACATCATTTTATTTAATGTGTTGTTGGATTATGTTTGTTAATAATGTGTTTGTTTATTCCTCTAATTTTTCTCATACCCCTATAAAGATTGCATTCGATAAATTTTCTTCAATCTCCTCTAGATTGAGATTTTTTTTTGTTTAGAATTTCGGCATTAATATTTATGAGTAATACTGGCCTATAGTTTTCTTTGTTTGTATGGTCTTTATCTAGTTTATGTATAGTGATGACTTGCTCCATAAAAGCCATCAGGAATTGCTTCTATCTTTTCAATGTTCTACAATAATTTATAGAACATTGGGACAATCACGTCTTTGAAGATTTGATAGAAGTCAATTATGAATCCAAATGAACATGGCAACATTTTTGGTGTGAGTTAGTTTCTTACAAACATGGTTTCTTACACAGAAATTAGTACATTTGAACTTTTAAATTCCAAAGCATCGAATTTGAATATTCTGGATTTTCTCAAGAAATTATCCATCTCATCTAGGTTTCTGAACTGAATTTCACAGAGATCTGTAGTTTCTTATAACTGTTTTTAATTTCTTCAGCTTCACTCATCATTTTAATTTGTATGTTTGTGCTTCCTCTTTAAAAATTTTTTAAAAAATGTTTATTTATTTTTGAGAGAGAGTGACACAGCACACAAGCAGGGGAGGGGCAGAAAGAGAAAGAAAGAGAAAGAAAAAGAGAGAGAGAGAGAGAGAGAGAGAGAGAGAGAGAGAGACAGAATCCAAAGCAGATTCCAGGCTCTGAGCTGTCAGCACAGAGCCCAACGTGGGGCTCAAACCCTCGAATGTAAGATCATGACCTGAGCTGAAGTCGGAGGCTCAACTGACTGAGCCACCCAGGCACCCCTTACTTTTTCTTTTCTTGATCAAGGTAGCTAGTTATTTTAACTTTTTTAAATTGCAATGTTGATTTGTTAATCAGATACGTTTTTCTCTTCTTCAGGCATTTTAATCACCTTAGGGGTGTGACTGTTCCCTACGTCTGCTACTCCTCTCTTTACAGGGCTCCTTACTTCTTGCTAGCCAATTCCCCATTACCTCAACCCCTTTTTATAGTTTTTTTATTACCTAACTTTATTTATTATTAAAGGGTGTTCTATACTTTACTTACTTGAGAGAGGAGAATGTGAGTGGGGGAGAGGGGCAAAGAGAGACAGAGAATCCTAAGCAGGCTCATGCTCAGCATGGAGCCCAACATGGGGCCTGATCCCATGACCCTGGGATCCTGACCTGAACCAAAATCAAGAGTTGGACGTGCAACCGATTGAGCCACCCAAGTGCCCCCCCCAACTTTTTTTTTTCTTTTTTCACTATTTTTAACTTTACCTCCAATGTGGAGCTTGAACTCATGACCCCAAGTTCCAAAGTGACATGTTCATCCAACTGAGCCAGCCTGGCACCCCTAGATAATAATCCTTTATATTAAGCTTTTCCCCTTCAAAACCACCCTGATACATTTGCCATCTCTTGGATTGGTTCTCTTTTCCACCCACTCAGCTACCAGCTTCCTGTAGCCTTCTCAAGTCTAGATAAACGCAATACCCTTGTAGTATCTCATTGATCTGTGAGTCTCGAGTTATGGTCCCCTCTAATCTAGTATTTCTGATGACATCAGATACTCTAGATTGTTATTAATCTAATCGTGCCACTTCCCAATTTTAAAGTGCTCAGAGGTACACCGCCCTCAACAAGAAGTGTGATCTCCTAGGCAGGGAACACAAAGCCCTCTATGTTCCATCCCCTCCTCAACTCCTGTGAACCAAACCGCTGGTCCTGTCCCCGGTCTTTCTCCCTTCCTTTTACATTGTAGGTTGAATAGGCATTCTGAAGTTCTCTGAACAACTGGGTTATTTCTCTCTCCTTTTCCAACCATTGTTAAATTGTTCCCTCTGCATAGAATTCTATCTCTGACTCCTATTTGATGAACACACCCATTGATCCTCAAGAATCAATTCAAGGATTCATTAATTCAGTCTATCTTCATTCCCCAGAATGACATATTTCCTCAAAGACAGGAACCATGTGTCACTTGTCTTGAATTTCCAAGTTCTTCTCCAAAGTAGGCAATGAATACCTATATATTGAATGCTGAATGAATGGATGAACTTTTATGAATGTAATCTGGGTACAATACAGTGAGGTTGAGGCACTTTCTAAGGAACAGCTAAGGACACAAGAGGGCATTGTTATTCTAAGACATTTTCTATTTCCCCCTGACTTGCTGAGAGTGTCCAGTTTCAAGTTTGAGGCCAGTTCCTGGCTTCCTCTACATTAGAAGTTGGGTGTTCTGTAAGCCACCCTGGGAATTTTACTGTAATGACACAATTACCTGCGTGACGTGGGATCTCAACAGGAAACAAAAGGTGCACTCAGCTTGGATTTGGAAGACAATTAATTACTAGTATCTTTACACAGGTATGAGGAGGATTAAGGAAACCATCAGGGAGTGTTGGGGCACGTAGCGATTACCAACAGTGAGAAGCCATTCCTGTAGAGTGCTAGAGAAGAAAGTGGAGAAAACTGTTTCTGGAGCCTGATGAGAACCACAGCTATACAGAGAGGCTTCTGGACAGGAGGTGGAGACTTAGAGATGCAGTTACTGTTAGAACAAAGCATTCTTCAGAAATGCAGCAGGGGAAGAAGTACCCTGACCCTCTGTCCTCCAAGCTCTTGCTGGTGTTTTCCCTTGGTTGAACCGTCTAGAACCTGGCAAGGGCACTTGGGTGATGCCATCTGGAGAGTCAGCCTCATCCCCTCCAAGCACAGAGCAGGGTGGAGAAAGGCAGGAAACACAGGAGATGGTGCAAGGAAAAAAACCCAGCAAACCACTTCATGTATTTTTTTGAGGGGGTGAAATTGATATGTAACTCAGACATTTTATGCAACAAAGATTATTTCCCAAATTCAACATTGTCAGAAATACCAAAGAATCAATAATTTATTTTCTTCTAGGAGGGATGCTTAGGACAAATATGGGAACTCTGATTATGTGGACCCAGTCTGTGGTTGTGTAGCTCCCTTACTCAGAGCCTGGTGTGGATGTGGCCAACTTAAGACATTTGGTCACATGAGCACAGTGTTACATGGACACAGGCTGCAGCCCATTATTAGGAGGAGGCCTGTGCACCACTGCTCCCAAATAATTTGTAGCAGTGTGCGTCCTCCTGTAGGTCTGTGTTAGGGGTGAAACACTCAGGCATTAGGAGCAATTTTTATGCAATGCTTTTAAAAGCATGAAAGCTCTTCCTAGTAATTACCCAAAAATCCTCCAAACCACCAATTTGATACTTCCTATGATAAATGCAAAGAAAAATGAATGCCTCACAG
Source organism: Suricata suricatta (assembly GCF_006229205.1). Classification (NCBI taxonomy): domain Eukaryota; kingdom Metazoa; phylum Chordata; class Mammalia; order Carnivora; family Herpestidae; genus Suricata; species Suricata suricatta. The sequence goes on from NC_043712.1 coordinate 83,605,949, forward strand.
AGGCTGTCTAAATGCAATCCAGGGTATGACTTGAGGAATACCCCCAAGGAACTCCTCCGCAGAAGGATCTATCCCCTTCACTCTCCCCATGTTCTAATATGAGAACCTCCATGATTCTCTCATGAGCAGCCCTCCCCCCTTCAGGTTATTTGCAATTGCTTCTGAAATCCCAGTCTAAAATACATACAAGGTATTTAGGATTGGTGACAATTTGCATGCAGCCCCATGATGTCATCTGTCAGATCGGCCAGATCACTTGTTCACTCGTTTAACAGGTATTTGCTGAGAATTTACTCTATGTCGGGCATTATACCGGGTGTGGCTACACAAACCAAGAACAGCACAATGGTGTAGGTTATTTTGGGATGTGAGACGTGGGGAGAGAGATCAAAAATGTCCAGAGCTGGTCGTCTTATCAGAGAGGACTCATGAGTGCTTCACCAGCCTCAATGACAGAAGCTAAGGGAGAGACAGGAGAAAGCTCCGGCATTGAGGCATAGGTGAATAACGTGAGCTTGCTCTGGCAGAGAGCCATGTCTGAGGATAGTGGATGTGTTCTAGTGACACTCACATTTACATGAACACATTATGTGCCCCACGGTGTTAATAATTTGGTGCTTTCTTTAATTCTTTTCTTATGTGGTGGGCATTGTGATGCCCATCCTTTCAATGAGAAAATTGAGATTCAGAAAGAATGTGGGTCCCCTATATCCAAGCCACTAGTACATGGAAGAGTCAGGAATCAAATCCAATTTTATCCTCAGAGTCCAAACTCTCTCCACTGTGTAACATCATCTTCCTGTAGGGCTGAATTAGTAAAACATCTCCCTCGCCTAAAACTTGGCAATTCGACAAAAAAACAAACAAAACAAAAAACCCCACACACAACTGCTTAGGCTTTAGTGGTCTCTTGAAAAAGAGCAAATACTAAAGGAGAATCTCTCATCCTTACAGAAAGCTCTTCGTGGTTTCCCCCCTCAGTTTTGTTTTCTGAGGAAAACCTATGAAGACGCACATATTACGCAACAAATGTTTGGTGACTGAATAGCACCATAATTAAACGGTTAGAAGTCACACAACACTTTACAGCACATAAAACATGAGTAGATGTCTCAATTCCTAAGACTCATTTCCATTAAATCCCAGTTTTCCACTTGATGAACTGCAGACCCTCCCAGTATCAACAAGGATTAGGTGGTGTTTCCTTGTCAGACCCTGACACTGCTAAGAAGCAAATTGTAACCCATTGGGGCTGGACCAAACAAAAGCCCAATAAATGAGTAACTCTGCTCAATGACCTACTGGCTTTCTTGACTTGGTACCTTCCAGAGAGAAATAAAACAAGGCAGAGAAGAGGACCCAAGCTTCAGGAAATTCTGTCCTCTTTTTCAGAATTCATCAATGGAGCTGGTTTCCATGAATGACCTGTCTTTCTCTTAATTACACATCAACGGGCTCAGGACCATGCCATTCCAAGGTGGGCTGACAGATAAATGTTTGTCCCTTCAACCGGCTTGATGAAAACCACCAGGACCCTGCCCATCTAGACCACAACAGGAGACGAACAAAATCTTAGCTCAGTTCTGAGATGTAGTTGCTCCTAATACCCACTGTTTGTCTCCATACGTGGCTGAGGTCATTAGTTCACTAGCCAATGTCCACTCAGTGTGAAAGTAAGGGAGAGGAAGAGAACACAATCCCCCGCTCACCCCCAATTAGCAAAGCCTGAAGAAGCCTCCAAATCATGAAGCCTCCACATCATGTCCTTCCCTGGGTTTTTGGTTGAAACACCATTTCAACTTCCGCCCTGTGGAAAGCAGCAAATAAAACTAGGGCTGTCATAATATCTCCACCTGTGTATTTCTACCTACGATGTATCTGTGTATTTCTACCTACGATGTATAGTTAGAAAGGGTTCTTGCTGGAAGGAGGTGGGAAAAAGAAAGAAGCCAGTGCATTCCTACATTGCTTCCTTGCCTTCTGTCTACACCGCCAGTTTCCAGTGATAACCAACTCTCTTCCTTGTCTCTAGTCCCCACTGGACAGGCCCACAATGGTCCCGGCTTCTATCAGGTGACCAATGTCACCACCTCCCCTTTTGTCCTTCCAGCCTGAGGGGTGGCCATGGATTCTGACGTCACTAATCCCTGGGGTGCCTCACCATCTCACTTGGCCCCTCCACTTCTCTGACACCTACGTACCCAACTGCCTGAATAAATCTACTCTTGTCAACCCATGAGGCTCTTCTGTTTTTCTGATTAGACCTTGACTGATACATGTCATTCTTCTCTTTATTGTGATGGTGGTATCCGGAAGGCAAGGTGTCAAACACCATCTCAAGTCTGGTACGTCCAGAGCCAATACTTCCCCTGCTCCTCCTTCCTGCATCTAGACTATCGGTTCACATCAAGGGCGTGAGAAACTGGACTTGTGCTTAGAGGGCTCTCAGAGAATATCTGTTGAGCAAATAAGTTTTCCTGGCATGTTGTGACATCCTGAGTTTCCTGGGTCCTTGTGGTCAGCCTTTGGCCAGGATGCAGGTGATGCCTTCCTGCAGTGAGGAAATACGGCTCCACTCGCCTCTGTCACTTAGGGTAATGGGAAGAGTTTGATATAGTACAAAATGCTCTATGAACAAAACTTACTCTTGTACCCATATTAGGACACTTTACTGCAACAAGAGTTAGAAACCAAATCAAACTGATATAAACCAAAAGAGGGAAGATTATTGATTCACATAACTGAGAAGCACAGAGGTCACACACGCTTTAGATACGGCTGGGTCCATGGGTTCAAATGATGCCTTCAGGAATCTGTTCCCTCTTTCTTCACCCGTCTGATGTGCTTTTCTCTGTCTTCCTTCCCTTCTCAGACAACCCTCCCCATGATTGTAACAGGCCCTCCAGCAGCTCCAAGTTCCATGGGATTTTAATGCCCTGAGTCTCAGGATAGACATTTTCTCTCTCTCTCTGTGTCACTGCCATGGCTCACGAGAGGACTCTGGTTGGTCCTGCCTGGATCTTCATCCTCCCCTGAAATTGCCATTCCATCCTTTGTGACCGGAGGCTCTGGGAGTCTGCTGCCCTTCAGCGAGGGGCAGGTACAGAGTCTCAGGCAAAGGACCACAACCAGTGTGGTTGCTGTGGGGCCATCAGGCTCTGAGGGGAAAGTATCTGAATCAGAAGACTGGAAACGGAGCTCTAACCCCACCAGCGATTCACTGAGAGCCCAGACAGGCTGATTCCCCTCTTACCCCTGTTCTCCTTGTTGGTAAAAGGTGCGGCTTGGGGTTACAGCAGTGATTTGCAAGTACTTTTAACCCCCAAGTGACTTTGCAAGTCACCGGCCATGTAAAGCACACAGAACTCAGTGAAGTGAGCTGGAAAGGTGATGGGGGGCTGGGCCGGCCCCCCCCCTTCCTTCCCAATGGGCTTCCTGAAACTCCTAGGGCTCCTTGGAACACCGTTTGAGAAACCTTGAGGTAGCTGATCTCCAAGGCCTCTCCCAGCCTGAACTCTGGAGAATTCTGTGTAGATTGTCCAACCCTCTTTAATCTAATTTTTCTCACTTGCCCTCTATTTATTTTTTGGCCAAAATCATGGACATTGGCACTGTATGAGAGGCCACTTAGGAAAAATAATCATTTATTTAAATACCCAGCCAATTTACTTTGGCCTATTTGGAGCTTGTTTTTCCTGACGGAGAGGGAATAAATTTCTAAAACCCACTTTTAAGTTCAGGCTAGAAAAGGTGAGTGTACAAGTGAGGAAAAGCAGGCGGCGGAAGTTGCCAAAGCTGAGCGGAGCTGGAAGCAGTAAATCCCAACCACCCCCCTACCCGCAGCCGTGTGCCCCCCTGGGCGCCCGAGGCCAAGTGCGCTCTCTGGAACGGATGGCAGAGGAGGATGTGGTGGGTTTTGGCCTCGCACTTGTGAAAACTTGCTTTCGGGGAGACACCTTCAGCTCCAATACGAGTGTCTTTAATTGAAAGAAAGCATCACGCAAGAGTCAGGAGAGAGGCCAGGGCTGTGGTGTTCCTGCAGCCATGGGCGAGGTGGGGGAGGGGTCTTTTGATCCGGGCATTTCAGAGGACCTCAGGACTTTGTCTCTTTTCCCCGGGATTGTTTATTTAGAAAATATCTAAAGAGAGGCTGGATGGCAGACACCCTTTTGGGGTTTGGAGGTAATTAAGAGGTAGTCTGAAAGCCTGTGGGACCTTAGGAGGAAGTGAGGAGGTGGCCAGTCAATGCGCGGACCCTGCACTGGAAGGCAGGCCAGTGTCCGGCTGCTGCGTGCAGACTGGCTGCGGCCCGACGGGATAGGTCAGCGTCCGGGCCATACTGACTGTTCAGTACTTTAAATAGCATCCCTGCTCTGTGATGGGTGAGCAGTAAAGGCAGAGAGCACATCACAGCAGGAACCGTGCGGGAAGACTGACCGGTGGGGTGAAGGAGCTTTCCTGGGAAGACGGGATTTGGTCTGTAGGAGAGGGAAGGGGAGCGTTCGAGGGGACAGGGGGTTGTGACCATGTTCTGTGGCCGCGCACGCGCGCGGGGAGATGAGCACACGGTTGCTGTGAGTGAGCACAGTTGCTGGGCAGTGAGAGCTAATGGGGCCAGCCAGGACTGGGATGGGAAACCCGGCCTTGAGGGGCACGTGGGTGGCTCAGCTGGTTAAGCATCGGACTCTTGATCACGGCTCAGGTCAAGATCTCATGGCCTGTGGGTTTGAGCCCCACGTCAGGCTCTGTGCCAATGGCTTGCGATTCTCTCTCTTTCCCTTTCTCTCTGCCCCACCCCCACTTGCTCTCTGTCTCCAAATAAATAAATGAATATTTTAAAAATAAAAAATGGAAACCTGGCCTTGATTGTGAGGCAGGTGGGAGCCCGTGACTTGGAGCAGGTGAGTGACACAGGCAGTCCCCCCGTGGGAAGGCCAGTCCGTCACTCACGTCCAACGGGCCAACAACGTGCTATGTTCCATTTCATAAAAAGCAACATTTGCTGAGCATTTTCTCTGCTCCAAGCCCTTGGGAAAGGCTTCCTCTCCTGTAACCCTCAGCACGTGCCTGGCTCTGCTGGCCCCCCTGGGAGTCAGTGTGAGGAGGTGGAAACGGAGTGACTCAGTCGCTCTGAGAGAGGAAAGGAACATTCAGGAAAGAGCCCCCTGCCTGTCAGTCTCTGTGAGATGTGCTTTCCACTGAATTCTCACAAAAACGGTTGCTTAGTTGATGGCAGCTGTGTTCTTCCAGGTGCTTGGGGCTGAAGACTTTGGAGACATCCTCTGTCTCTCTCGCCCCACATCCAGTCCATCCGGAGAGCACGTTAGTGCACTACATTCCAAATATATCCAGAACTCAACCCCTTCCCTCCCTTCACTGCTGCCAGCCTGGCCCAGGCCACCATCTCGCCCAGATTCAGCCTCCAGCAGACTGACCTCCATGCAGCAGATCAGGTCACCTAACGGCTCTGCTTAAAGTCTTGCAAGGACTTCCCATGCCGCTACTATGAAGCCAACACCCTACCATTTGTCTCTAGTGGCCAAGCTCACCCCACCCTTCTGTTACACCCCCAACCTCCCATCTTATCCCCCCCTCTCCATTCAACCACTCCTGCTTCCTTCCTCTTCCTCAAACTCTCCAGGCATGGTCCTGCCTCAGGACCTTTGTTCTAGCTGTGCCCTCTGCCTGGAACACTCTTCTCAAAGGTTTTCCGCTCAACTAAGTCTCTTATCTTCAGGTCTTTGCTCTTCAAAGTTGTGCAGATGACCCTATAGAATTTTGCAGCCTCACACCCCATCACGCAGTAAGTCTCCCTGCCTTGACCTCACCTCTACTCTTTCTCATAGCACTTTCCACTTCCTACCGTCCTATGTATTTCCTTATTCATTTTGTTTGCTGTTTACCTTTTCTTGCTAGAAATAAGCTCCATGAGGGCAGAGGTCCTTGTTTGCTTCATTGACAGATTCCCAGCCATCAAATTAGTGCCGCTTAGTAGGTGCTCAAGAAATACTGACTGACTGGAAGGGGCAGGGAGGTAGCCGATCACTGCAATCAGCGTGTGCACTCAGGTCTGCTCGATGGGAAGTCCTGGGCTCTGGCTGCCACACACCAGTAGGAATGGCAAGCCAATGGACGCCTTGATGGGGCATAGCCGGGCGGGCGTGTTCTAGGCAGATTTTACACTAGTCATGCCGACACAGGGTAGCATGGCCGCTGCTGCAACAGAGACTAGAACGAGCTTTTCTTGCTCAATTTTGTTGCTGTAGTTTTTAAAAAATAAGCAAATAAAGCTCATGGCTGAGAAGACATCCTGTGTGTTCACACACACGTGTGTGTGTGTGTGCGTGTGTAGGCACTGCCCCGTCCTAGAGCCTTACCTCATTCAGCAGGCATTTAACAAAGGCAGCATTATTGAATACCCACTAGTTATCTGGCAACAGAGGGAGACACTGAGAGACGGATGGGGACAGAGTGCACCTGACAGGATGAAACGTTAGTCGTGCACAGCTGTCTTTCAGAGGAGGGCTGGCCGTCAGGCGCTGCGGTGGGAGCACCCTGTGGAAACCCTTTATTTCCTGCAAGGTTTCAGACCTGAGAGGTGAGGCTGAATTTGCAAGAAGGAGCCTCAGAAGTAGACAGTGCTTCTGGATGCCCCTGGATTGCTGCCCCAGACCTGGTCTGGCCACCACCACCTGCTGGTGGGGGGTAGAGCTGGGAACAGTGCCTTCAGCAGTCAGTCTTGAAGACTGTTCCCAAGTACGGAGAGAATGTAACTACCACCGCAATCTTATCTAGAAAGAAGGTGGCTGGATGGGGAGAAACTGAGGGCAGCCTGGCCAAGGGAGGTACATTCTTCATCCGACCTTATGCTCATGCTAAACGTTAAGGCTCAGATACATGCCATAAGCCGACGCTTTGCTAAAACACATGGGCTTTACTGAATGCTGTGGTCAGAAACCAACCACACCTTCCAGCTGCGGTGATGTGTTAAGTGAGTGAGGCGACCGTGTATTCTCAGTAAACAAAAGAGATAAGGGTTTTCCTCTTGGTTTCCTCCAAATCACAGGCAGTGGGATCGGGTAGGATGTGGTCAGGTAAGCTGCTGGTGCAACACAAAGTTCCTTTTGCACAGAAATCAAATGATCGCCCCCCCAAACTTCCCAAATTGCTAAGCTGAAAACATCAGAGAAGATATCAGAATGGGATCTCCTGAGAACTTAATTTTCTTCGAAAACAGCTGCCTCACCAAGCGGTGTCTGCCACAGGAGAAGCACCCAAGCCCCTCTGCTTTTCACCCCCCTCCCCAGCTCACTCGTATTGGCGTGCAGAGAAGTTTAGGGCCCGTGGGTCCTAACCCTGCCTCGGTCTCCACGCTTGACAAATGTCGCAGGCGATCTACTGTTCTGCCTGAAATGTGTGGGCTCTGTGTCATAAAGCATTTCTCAGAAGATACCATCCTGGTCTTACTATTGCTTTTTCAAAAATTTTTTTAGGGATTTATTTATTTTTGATACAGAGAGAGACAGAGCATGAGAGGGGGAGGGACAGAGAGAGAAAGAGACACAGAACCGGAAACAGGCTCCAGGCTCTCAGCTAGCTGTCAGCACAGAGCCTGACATGGGGGCTCAAACCCACGAACGTGAGATCTGACCTGAGCCGAAGTCGGAGGCTTAACCGACTGAGCCACCCAGGGGCCCCACTATTGCTTTTGCAAATGTCCTCACTGTAAATGCTGATCCTGTGTCTCTACATCTCCAGGGACTTGGGACCTCCTCCATGCCAGCTCTCCGGCCTCAGCTCGCATTCAAATCCCCCGCCAGGCTGGCTACAAGACAGCGCTCTCTGGGCCCCACCCCTGGAATTTTTGATGCCAGACATCTGGCTGGGGCTTGAAAATGTGCATTTCTGACAAGTTCCCAGGCGTTGCTGATGCTGCTGTTTCTGGGATCACACACTTGGAAAACCTGTGTTCTGCGCTTTCTACTTTGATTGCTCCTTGAAGAAAAAACCGAATAACCGTTGTTTTGGAACTGAACCCATGTGGAGTTAGCAAAGTTGGCACAGCCGGGAGGCCAAAGAACAGCCGGAGAACCAGCTGGGAACTGAGGGCTGGGCATGGCAGTGAGGGTAGGTGTTGTTTACGTTCCTCACGGGTCCTCGAAGGATCCTTCTCCACGAGGACAAACCCAAACAGGGAAATGATCAGTATCATTTTGGATTCTTTCAGTTGCAGATAACAAAAAAAGGGGGTGGGACAAAAAAGAGTGGCCATGTGTTTGCTCCTATAAAATGAAAAGCCTCAAGATTTCTGATTTCAGGTATGGCTTGATCCAGAAGCTCAAATGAATTTTTCTCTGTGTCCCAGTCCTCTGATTCCTATTTGCTCCATTCCATTCTCAAATGGCCTCTTAGATTCTGGTGACAAAATAAATCAAAGCCAGTCCTTCCCATTGGTCAAACTCTTTATGAAGTGTGCTGCCACAGCTGTTTGGGAAATAGCTTGTGAGGTCACTCCCCTCCCTATGTTCCAGAATACAGAAGAAGCGCAAGGCGTTGACCAAACCACAATACATTAACCATAATGGCCATTGCCACTTGAACACTGAGAAAAGTTTGTGACAGCTTAAAAATAGCGCTGTCCTATGCATATTATCAAAACTTCCTTTATCAAAACCCATTCCCATTCGACGAAGGAAATGACAGCTTCCATGCAGGGGACTGTCATACAACTTTTATCTCCTTTTCCTCCATCAAGCATGAAGCGGTGGGCTTTATGGTGGACACCTGTCATTTTAATGGGAGAATTTGCCAGAAGGAGTGGCAGAGGCAAGACAAAGTTGCAGTCATCATTTCTCCCCAGATCTCCAATGACTTAAAAAAAAATCTTTCCTTCTCTCTGCTGAAAAACACCTGCCTCGCTGTAGAGTCGAATAGGAGACTCTGGGGGGACATAATGCTATTCTAAGTGCTATTTTCAGTCCCGTGGAGTTTTCATTTAGCTCTTCATGTAATAGGCACATGTACAAAAGCAATTAAACTAGAACAAAGCGGAAAATAACAGCAGGCAACTTGCTGCCTTCAGTTACAGTGCTCCCAATCTGGAACACTGTCAGTCACTGTGGGGCCTGCAGAATTAAATTAGTTGAGGGGGAAAAAAATTTTTTTTTTTGGCTGAGTCAGCATCCAAATATAGGAATCCTTCTGAAGGATTGCAGGTTTATCAGAGGGCTATGCTGGAGGCAAGGAGTAGATTGATTTTTAAAAGTCTATCCAGGAACAAAGACTTCTTGCAAAAGGTGCTACTTTTCTTGAGCTGGGGTCTGGAAAAACCGTTTCTGGGTCCTGGAATCTTGCCTCCCTCTTTGAGACCCTGGACTTTGTCTTTACGTTACTTTGTTGTACAATTATAGTCATCAGGTTCCCCGGATGATAGGAGCAAAGGTAGGGGATGGTTAAAGTCGTGTTTTAATTGAATAAGATGACAACTGATGGGAACCCAAACTCGCTTAAGTGTTAGAAAGGCACTGGCGGCTAACAGGACCAGAGGGAGAGACACTGCTGAACTTCAGAGACTGGCTCCTGTCGATGCTCACTCATGGACTTTCTCTCCCACCATCTCTCTGTCTCTGCTCTGTCCCTGCCTGCTGAAGACAGATTCCCAAAGATGATGCATGATGGCCACAAATGGCTTCTGATTCATGTCCTCCAGTATCTATGACCCAAAAGGTAAAACACTCCCCCTCTTTGCTGGCAGACAAACTCCACAGAAAAGAGAGTCCACAGAGAAGGTGAGAGAGGGATGAGTTGCTAGGAGAATGCCAACAGAGAGCCAGGCCCCAGAAAGCAGAGTGGGAAGGAGCTCCAAAGAAGAAGCAATGGTCCAAAAGATCCAGCGCCACAGAGCAATCAAGTAGAATGTGATGGAAAACTTGCCAATGAGGTCTGTGACCCACAGGAGTCAATGTCACCTTTTTCTGGGCACATACCCTGTGGAGGTATAAACATGGGCATCGGAGTCCTTTTCCTGAATTTTGGTGCCCTAGTGCTGTCACGGGTGCATTAATATGGGTGACGGCCAAGACCTTTATGGCTCCGTGTGAAGGTGCTTCATGTGGTTAAAATGTACGAATGGACATAAAAACAAAATTTGACACAGGGCCCATGAACAACAATGAAATAAATCTTAGAGAAGAACCTTGATGGGTCTAGCTTGGGTCACAGGCCCCTTCTCCCCCACCTTGGCTCTGGGAAAAGATGATAAAGTAAATTGGTTGGCCAGGCTGAGTCCTAACATGGCCATGGGCAAAGGGCTGAGCGCTGCAACCGGCAGTCCCACCGGGAGAACATAATTGGAGCTGGGGAGAAGCAGTTCCCAAGGAAGCGAAGGAAGAAAGATGTATGATCAACAAAAACGGCTACTGGAGCATAAACATGTACCCAGTCATCCAATAACAATCACTAGCTATTCACATCAACATCTAGGTTGCATCTACTATTCATCATACCTGGGTTAGGTCGTGGGGATACAGTGAGTGGGAAAGGGCTAGACAGGTCCCTGGACAGACCTGTGGAAATAAATTGGGTTCTACAGGATGAGTGCTAGGATGGAAGAATCTGCAAGTGTTGTAGGAGAAAAAGAGAGACAGGAATGGGATTCTCCTGGGAGAGGATGGATCTGGGTAAGCTTTATGGGGAATCAAAGTTTAGAGGAGGGCCTTGAAAGAGCAGACGAGGCTTCCAGGGGGCGAGATGGACTCCCGGAGAAGTCCCCCCAACTCCCCTGACCCCGAAGCCCAATTGTATTGGAGAGCATTTCAGGTTTGTTGCATGACATAGGCCAAGATCTGGGAACTACAGAGGTAGTCCTAACGTCAAAGAGACTAAAGCTTACGGAAACCAATGTGACCAAAGTAACACAGCCAGAGAGCGGCAGGGCCAAGGTCAGAACCCAGACTTCTGACTACGTGCAAAGTGCTTCTTCCATTCCTCCACATGAATCCTGAGGATCAGAGGTTGGAAAGAGAGCTGAACCCAGTTCTGGTATTCAGCAGGACTGTCTAGAGTGCCAGACCCAACCACAGTCCTTGTGTGCCTGGGCACTACCGACTTGTTAGCCTTGAACAATCCCAAGTAGCAAGTGCTCACAGTGATTTGAAAAGTCATGAACAAGTTGCTGTACCAAATCTGTTTCAGAAAAACACCACTGGCCACCAGGGACCTGTGAGCGCCCTCCATGTCACATCCAATAACAAACGGACGTTGAATTGCTTTTACGTTACATTGGGGAGGCTGCGTCGTAACCCAGGCTATTTCCTGGGGAGAGCAGTGACTTATGGTGAAGGCAGCCCCGCGGACTCCATCAGAAAACAAAACACTGGACCCGGAGGCCCTCTTTTACTTACATGAACCGGTAGGACCCACAGGCAGAGCTGGAGAGGAGAACCTGGGAGCCGCTGGGCTGAGTCAGCCGCTGGGGTGTTGGCGTCTTCCGGAGGAAGGCCGAGCTGCACACCCTTCCGACTGCCGGGGCAGGGGCACCGGGCTCCGTGCGAAGCCCGTGCAGGGCTGGGCTGGGGGGCCAGGTGGGTGAGGGGGGCGGCCTGTGGGCCGTGACTGGCAGGGGCAGGGGCAGAGGCAGGAGCCGGGCCGGGAGAACAGGTGAGGGGTCGCGGCCCCTTCTCTGCAGCCTGCCTGCGGCGGGCCCACGGCCCCAGGAACTGAATTCCCCGCAGCCACGGACCGAGGCCAGCAGGTGGACCCGCTTAGGCGAGGGGCCTCACCTGCGGGAATTCGGGCCGAGCAAGGGCGCCTTTCAAAATGAAGAGGCTCTTAACAGGATCAACAGAGGAATACAGGTCGTGGGAGGCTGGGGACAGGGAACACAGGCCTCCCCAAAGTCCCAGCGTCATATCCTGTCATGCCAGAGGAAAGATCAGTACTGACAATTGTCAAGAGTCAGGGAAATAAACGTCCAGAGCACTGTAAAGCGGCCCCGTAAGATGCAAAGTGAACCGTCACTTTCCGCAGTGGGGCAGAAAATCAAAACAGAGCCAACGAGTGCCACCTGACAGAGAGACCCAGCTTACTCACGCCCAAGGCTTCCGAGGGCCTCTCTTGCTCACCACTTCTAACAACAGACACACCTTTCTTTTCTTTTTAAAATATATTTTGTTTATTTATTTATTTTGAGAGAAACAGAGACAGTATGAGTGGAGGAGGGGCAGAAAGAGAGGGAGAGGGCGAATCCTGAGCACTCTGTGGTGCCAGGTAGACCCCCTTGCAGGGCTCGACCTCACAAAACCACCAGATCATGGTAGGAGCTGAAACGAAGAATCAGAAGCTTAACTGAGCCCCCAGGTGCCCCAACATAACCTGTTTCTCATGGTGCAATCATATCACTGGTATGCAGCAGGCCCGAGAACTCAGAGTCATTCTTGAGAGGGATTGGGCCGTCTAGTAATACTTGCTTGGTTATTTTTCATGGTTTTAGAGAAACACTCTCCACGACATGAATCCTGGCTCTGCTATTAACTGGTTGTGTGACCTTGGGTAAGTTATTTAACCTCTGTGAAACAACTCGAGAATCTTAGACAATGATAATCCTGTGAGATAATCTCCCTCAAGTACAGAATATAGCACTGGAATATCGTGGCTCCGAATGGTGGCCGTCAGTACCATTTTTATGACTAAACCACAATCGTTGCCGTTCAACAGCTCACAGTCCGAGGGGAAGAGCAGACCTAGGCGTGACTCATGCAGGGTATAAGAGAGCAGGTGAGTGTAGGTTGTGGTTATTTCTAGGTTTAAGATCACTTTTGTATAATCTGCCCCCTGGAGCTTTCTGCCCAGCTTGACAGTGACAGCATTTGTAAAAATTCCAGGGAAACATCCCAGACTCTCGTCAGGCTAGGAAAGGGTTCTGGATTCTAGAGCACATCTAATATGGAAGGGTAGAAGAGACCCCGTGATGCCAGCACTAGGCAGCTTGGATTTCAACTTTGCATCAGGGGACCTCAAATTCCAGTGTCTATTCAACCAAGATGCCAAGACGATTTGAAGGAGAAGGAAGAGTCTGTTCAGTGAATGGTGCTGGACAATTAGGTTTCCGTATGCAAAACCCCACACTATACACATAAATGAATTCAAAGTGGAAACTGGACCTAAATGTAAGCACTAACACTGTAACAGTTCTAGAGGAAAATGTAGAAGAAAATCTTCATGACTTGAGTTGGCCAAAAAAGTTTTTAGAGATGACAAAAAGTATCATCCATACAATGAAATATTGATATTTTATACCTCATCAAAATTAAAATATAAATGAAAAGACTGGAATAAGATATTTGCAAATTATATATCTGATAAAAGGCTTGTTGCTAGAATACAGAAAGAAGTCTGGGGCCGCCTGGGGCTCCGTCGGTTAAGCGTCCAACTTCAGCTCAGGTCATGATCTCACTGTTTGTGGGTTCGAGCCCCACATCGGACTCTGTGCTGACAGCTCAGAGCCTGGAGCCTGCTTCACATTCTGTGTCTTCCTCTCTGCTCCTCCCCCACATGAGCTCTGTCTTTCTCTCTCTCAAAAATAAATATTAGAAAAAAAAAGAACTCTTACACTTGTAGAAGAAGACAATCACTCTGATTAAAAAATAGGCAAAAAAAATTTGAATAGATATTTCATCTAAGAAGATATGTAAAGGGCTAATAAGCACTTGAAAAGATAGTCAATATTATTAGTCATCAGGGAAACACAAATTAAGAATTCAAAACACTGACAACTCTAACTGATGACAAAGATGTAGAGAAAATGGAACTCCCTATCATTGTCGTTGGGAATGTAAAATGGTGCACATTGGAATGTAGTTTGTCAGGTTCCTAAAAAAATTAAACATAAACTTGGGGAGCCTGGGTGGTTCGGTCAGTTAAGTGTCTGACTTGGTTTGGGCTCAGGTCATGATCTCAGGGTTTTGTGGGTTGGACTTCTGTGTCAGGCTCCATGTTCTTAGTGTGGAGGCTGCTTGGGATTCTCTGCCTTCCTCCCTCTCACCCTTTTCCCAGTAAACCTATCATATAATCCAGCGATTCTGCTTTGTATATTTGTAGAAAGATATCTAAGAGACATGTCTTTTCCACATGAAAGCATGTACGCCAGTGTTCATAACAGCATTATTCATGATAGCTCCAAACTGGAAACAACTCAAATGTATGTCAGCTGCCAAATAGATAAACAAATTGTTATATGTCCATGCAGTGGAATACTGCTCATCAGTAAAAAAAAGAACATATTATAACATCAATGAGCCCCTGCAGTATTATGAGATGTAAGAGAAGCCAGATGCAGAATATTGCATATGGTCTGATTCTATTTATATGGATACCCACAAAAATAAATTGATAGAGACAGAAAGATTAGTTGGCTGTTGGGCCAGAGGTAGGAGCAAGAATTGACTGCACATTGATAGGAGGGAACTTTTTGGGGATGACAGAAATGTTCTAAAACTGGATTGTGGTGATTGGCTGCACAGTTCTATATTTTTTTAAGTAATTGAATTTATCAAAAATTAGAATGGGTAAATTTCATGTTATGTAAATTAGACCTCTATCAAGATAGTTAGAAAAATCCCAGTGTTCAAAGGCATGTGGATGGCTTAGTTGATTAAGTGTCTGACTTCAGCTCAGGTCATGATCTTGTGGTTTGTGAGTTTGAGCCCCGTGTCAGGCTCTGTGCTGACAGCTCAGAGCCTGAAGCCTGCTTTGGATTCTATGTCTCCTGGCTCTCTGTCCCTCCCCTGCTCACACTCTCTTTGTCTCTGAAAAATGAAGTTTTAAAAAGTCTTTTAAAAAATCCCACTGTTCAGGGACACCTGGGTGGCTCAGTAGATTGAATTTCCGACTCTTGACTTTGGCTCCAGTCATGAGCTCATGGTTTATGAGTTTGAATCCTGCATCAGGCCCTGGCTGATGGTGTAGAGCCTGCTTGGCATTCTCAATCTCTCTCTCTGTCTCTCTCTCTCTGTCTCTCTGCCTCTCTCCCTCTCTCTCTGCTGCTCCTTTGCTCACACCTTTCCTCTCAAAGTAAATAAACTAACTTAAAAAAAATCCCAGGCTGTCAAACTTCTCTCCAGATCCATTACACCAGAATCTCCGGGGCTGGGACTCAGGCACCAGTATTTTTAACGCTTCCTGGGGTATTTCAATGGGCAGCTAATGAGAACCACTGAGCTAGAGGAAAAAGCATGAATTTGAATTGCTTCTCCGTAACTCACCAGCTGAGTGACTTAGTGCATGTTACTTAATCTCTTCAAACATGATTTTCTTTATTTGCAAAATGGAGAAATACTCCACCTACCTCGTGAAGTTTCTTTGAGGCCGAGAGGAAGAATGTAAAAGATTGCAGAAGGATGTCAAGTGGGAGGAAAGTTACAGCGTGTCTGTTCTCCGGGAATGGTGGTCTAGAGCAGAGATGACAGACATATGATGGGAGCCTAAGACCCCAAAGTCAGCCGCAGGTCTCTCAAGAGGCTCCGAGTGCCGTGCATCCTATGTCAAGACCCCCTGTGAGGCTAAGCTCCGGGGTACAGACGGTTACTTTGATCTGTGCCAATCGGTGATAATTCACTAGTCTCCCAAAGAGCACATCAATGAGACCAGGCATCCAACACTCACAGGCCAATCTATCGGAAACTTTTCTTTGGATTAAAAATATCTAGATGTCCTCAATAATTCA
Organism: Suricata suricatta; assembly: GCF_006229205.1. NCBI lineage: Eukaryota > Metazoa > Chordata > Mammalia > Carnivora > Herpestidae > Suricata > Suricata suricatta. The sequence continues at coordinate 83,621,670 of NC_043712.1, forward strand.
GGATAGCTTTGCAACTGGAAACAGGGTCAGAGAGTTGAGTTCCTGATGCAGCATCGTGCTCAGTCCAGCAGCCTCTCGCAGCTGCTGTAAAGATATTCAAGTTGTGTCAGTTAGGGTGTGTTCAGGTTCGGCTGCAGGTAACAGAACACCTGGTTTTTAATACCTGAAGTCGTGATAAGTTTTTCATTTAGCAGATAGTCCGGAAGTCAGCAGCCCACGTTTCTTTTGGAAACTCAGTGTCTGCTGTGAAGGGCCAAGGGTCTTTCTGTTCTCGAGCTCTGTCATTCATCCTGGTGTGTCAGCAGTTTCTCTCCTCGGGGTCAGAAAATGGCTGCCAGATCTTCTAGTCACTCATTCTCACATGGCGGCGTCCCAAGGAGGACGCTGGGGGGAATGGGGAGGGCGGAGACCCAAAGGTATTCTCTTCACACACCTCTCTCTTATCAGGAAGGAAGGAACACTCTTTCCAGAAGTCCCAAGATACCTACCCTTTATTTTACCTTAGCTGCCACTGGGTCACACGTCCATCCCGTCAGCGAGGAAGAAGGAGAAATGGTTGTTGGAGAAGCAACAGGCAACATCCGCTCTATCGCTTCTCTTCATATGCTGTTTTACAGCTATGCATATGTAGTAGACAGTGTTCCTAATTACAGGCAACAGAAAATGTTCCTGGCTAATTTAACCAGAAAATGACTTTATTCATAGGATTTTGAGTAATTCAGAGTTGTCGGGACATCTGAAGAATGAAGCTGGAGGTTAAGCTGCCAGAAACGGTGTCCAAATACATCAGAGCTATCCTGCTGAAGAAGCCCCTGTAGCTGTCAGTCACCACACGCAGCCTCCCCGGCGCCATTGCTGTTTCTCTGAGGAGAACTTGGTCTTGCTCTCACTGTTACTGCCCGGCCATCAGAGACCGAGCGTGCGTATGCTCCCTCATCCTGGCTTAGGTCGTTAGCTCCCAAGTCAAAGTGTACTGTGAGGGCATCCGGTGGGTGGAGCCCAGGTCATATGATTTTGCCTGGCTCCGGAGGAGTCTGGGAAGGTGAGCATCTGAAACGTTGGGTACCTTCTAATGGAAGGAAGTCTTGGCCCTCAACCAAGACTCATGAAGTAGAGCTTTAGATACTAGGCAGCTGGAGTGGATTACACATGCCTAGCTCAATGTTAACAAGCTCATGTAACTCACAGCCTTCTGTAGCTACCCTCATGTTGTAGGAAAAGCAACTGAGGCTCAGAGGGGACTTGCCACGTGCAACAGTCTAAGTGCTGCAGAAACACGTAAGGAAGCAAAGATCAATATCCCAGGATATTCACTGTGCATCGTTATGGCATGTGAACGGAGAACAAACCAGATGCCCATCATCAGGTACTTGTTAATGGGTATGTGGTATGTGTATTATTTAAATGTTTATTTTTGAGAGAGAGAGAGAGAGGGAGAGGGAGCACAAGCAGGGGCAGGGCATAGAGAGGAGGAGAGAGAGAATCCCAAGAAGGCTCTGTGCTGTCAGTGCAGAGACCAACACGGGGCTCGATCTCATGAGCCCTGAGATCATGACCTGAGCCAAAATCAAGAGTCAGGTGCTTAACTGACCGAGCCACCTAGGCACCCCAGTAGTCTTTTTGAAAATGGAGATTTATAGGGTTGATAGAAAAAGATGTTCAGGGTGTTCCAAAACCATACGTATATTATAAGCCCACTACAGTTTGAGGAAACTCAAATTATACATCTATATACCTCCATGTATACCAAACTATTAACAGTGGTTTTCTCATGGGGTGTGACTAATGGCAACCTCCACTTTTTCTGTTACATATTTTTGCAGTTTTGGGAATTTTTAATCTAAGTATGTACCATTTGGTAAACAAAATATTTGATAAATGTATGAATTGAGCCAACTGAGTAGTCACTAAATCATCCACATAGGTAAGTCTTTCCACTGTTTAGAGGATGGAGGGTGAGGGCTTGTCCATGTTTAAGGGCATTTTTGCCTCTAAGGCTGAGATACCAAGGTGAAAAGTAACGAGTCACTCAAAAAGTAGGGTCAGTGGGAGAGGAAAAAGGGCAGGGAGGTCAGTTCCTCAGGAGAGGCTGGGCAGGAGGGGTCCACCCCTGGCAAGAGTTGAAGAAGGTCATAGATAATGACAGGGTTCCAGGCAGCCAGAGAGTCTGGGATAAATACTTGGTCCCAGATCACGGTAGAATCCCGCAGGCCAAGACACAGTCAGGTGGAGGCATCAAGGCTAGTGCAGGGTGTTCAGGCTGGCCGCTAGGCAGAGATTGGGGTACGAGAAGTCTGGGAGCGGAGACCAGGGCCGGGCTCAGGTCGGCACCTGGCTTTATTCCCAGGCACAGACAGGCAGCTGCAGGTCACAGTTGTGAAATGCTTCTTTTTGATGGTAAATACCACTAACCGTTTAGTATTGCTGAAAACTGTTATTAGCTATAGGAACCCTATATTCCAATACCAAAAAAGGTACGACTAAATGTACAAACACTAAAAGAGACGCAGTGGACATGAGTGGAGACGTGGGCTTCGTGATTTCTCAGCCAGTGTAGACAAAGAGGGGACCTCAGATGACGCCAGAGAAGACTCTTGAGTTGAATGCTTTGACTTCCATCAAGTCCCCTTGAAAGAAATGACGTCAGTATTGATGAGGTCATTCCGACCCAGGCTTCCCCCTGATTTGCGTGTGTCCTAGACGTCAGCTGTGGGAACTGCGGTGGGGAATCCATCACGCTCCAGCTCTGAAGTTCTTAGACGATGCTCTGCCCTAGGAGAGCAAAGGAAGACCGAGTGCAATGGACCGAGAGCACTCCGGTCGGTGCTGTAAGCCATCCTGATGTGTCAAAGTGAGCAATATTGCTTAGCAGCCAGAATGCCTGGCTTGCTCTGACCACAGCACGGCTGAGCAAGGAGACCCTTCCCAGCTGCAGGTCTGCCATGGTGTCCTCTTCCCTTCTGTCAGAGGCTTGATGCTGGTAGCTCACTCTCCACACTCCCCAGCACACGTGTCACAAATCACTGGTGACGAGGTGTGCGTGTGGAGGCGAGAGTCTAGCAAGATCGTTTGAGCCAATAAAGGAGTGTTTCCCCTGGAATGATCCTTCAACACCCATGTGGATTTCTGGCTGAGTCTCCTTGGTCAGTTCCCACGCTGAAGACATGACTGCGGGGCATTTGCAGAACAGCATGGCATGTCCCACAAGGGTTGGGTTGCTTCCTTCCCTTCCTTCCCCATTTTGTTTCATTTTGCTTTCCAACACCAAGGCACCCTAAGCCACTAGCCATAGCTTCTATCCAATAACTTCATAGGAACAATTTCCAGATGTGCTATTTGTAGTTTGTCCAACGTACAAAAGTTGCAGAGCAAAGATAGAAATGTCATCAGTCCCTGGAGGTGCTATAGCCTAACACTCCAGAGCGCAAGCTCGGGAGAAACACTGCCTGGGATTGAATCCTGACTCTACCCCTTGGGCAGGCTTCTTAACTTCTTTGTGCCTCAGTTTTCTCATCTGTAAAATGGTGATAATTATAATGTCACCTCATAGGGATGCTGTGAAGATTACATTTTCTTTCTCTTCTTTCTTTTTCTTCTTTCTTTCTTCTCCCTTTCCTTTCCTTTCCTTTCCTTTCCTTTCCTTTCCTTTCCTTTCCTTTCACAAAAGGGTATGTAGAATAGTACCTATCAAACAGTAAGTGCTGAATAAATGGCAAGCATTGCTATTATTCAAAAATCTTGTTGGCAACTTCTCCAGGACCTCACAGGATGGGAATAAGTGGACGGATGGCCTTGAGCATCATGGGGGGATTCTCCTCTTGATAGATGGAGAAATGTGGTTGGCACATGGCAATCCCGGTTAGGTGGGCGAGGAGATTATCTCCCACAGATGAAACTCACAAACTCAAAGGTTTACTGCCCCTACACCAATGTGTCTTTTTACAGCAAGACTTAGAGTGGGACATGGGGCACCCAGACATCCGTGTCAGCAGATCACTTCCCTAATGTGAAAATCTACATGGGAAATGGGGCTTTAATTGGTAAGTGGGGAAGTAGATCTGGTACCCTCACGTGGTGCAGATTTAAGGCAGCCATTCTGGCTCCGGAAGAGAGTAGCGCGAAGTCACCTGCAAAAGGCCAGGGGCGGGGGCGGGGGGCGGGGGGCATTTCCAGTCCTCTGGTCAGGAAGCTCTCGCTGGCGAACAGGGTGGACAAATCCGGCTTACTTTTCTCTAGTCGCACACAGAACGTCCCACGGTGACAGTACGCTTTCCTGGGGTTGGGGAGGACCGGAAGCGGGCGGGCAGGGCGGGGCCAACAGCTGTGGCCTTGCTGACACAGCACTTCCGGAACCCCACTAGAGTCAGACGCTGGGTATCTTGGAAACTCTTTAGACACTGTGGCTCCAGATGAATTTCTTCCAAACTGAACTTGTGCAGAGTGGAGTCTCTGGTCACTGAGGGAGCAGGTGAAGCTCTTGGTGTATAATAGGATGGAGAAATGTACCTGAATTCTTCTGAAGGCCTTTATGGAGCTGAAGAATATTTCATAATCCCGTTGGTTTTGGTGTGTGTCGGGGGGTATACTCAGGAGGCACCAGAGGTCAGTAAACTGCATTCTAAGAGTGTGGTGGTACTCACCACAGGCCTTTGAGCTTACAAAATTGGAAGTGAGCACAGGGAAGCAGGTCAGGAGGAGAAGGAGGAGCCCTTGGAAAACATGGAGGTGGATGCAGACAGCAGAAGGTGTCCGCCATGGACGGGTGGGCGGTGGGGGGGGGGGGGTTTGGGGATGGAAGGTGAGAACCTCCTGTTTTGGTCACTGCAATCTTCAGTGAAGCCGGCCCTGCATCAGATAATGAAGTGTGTGTGTGTGTGTGTGTGTGTGTGTGTGTGTGTGTGTGTGGCTGTGGAAGCGACATAAGGCTCGGGGTCCTGCCAGGAGCGCCCAAGGTGATGCCCAAGTGGCGAGGAAGGAGGGGAAGCAGTGCAGTTGAAAGTGCTCTGTTTCTTGAAGCTTAGGCAGAACTCTCTCTCTTTTGGATTGGCTCTTTCATTCTGCTCTTCCCATCCTTCCTCTTCCCCCCATCCCCTCTCTGAGCCTCCCTCCCTCACCTAGCAGCATCGTACCCGACTCTCGGTGCACCTGCGGTACCCATCGCCTTGCCCCTCTGGAATTCTGCTTATTTTCTGAGCCCTGTTCTCCAACCTCCTCAGTTAGTTGGTGAGCTAGGCTTTCCCATGGATTCCTTTTTTTTAATCAATTAATTTATGGTGAAGCTAATTAGAATGGATTTCTATTGTTGGCAACCAAGAATTTGGAATGATAAATTCTCATTGTCAAATAAATACTCCCCTCCTTGGTAATTTACACAAACACAACAGCAACAAGGAATAAGTGAGAAAATCATAGCAGAGAGGAAATTATGGTAAGTGTATAGGGCAAAGCCAGAAGGACCTTAATACACAAAATTCACATTATATATTTCCATGCCTTTTGTTACAGGTGCACAGCAAATTTGGATCTAAGTTTCCTAGCAGCCAAAGCAAAGATAGGAATTTGTTACACAATTCTGTGCTCATAAAAAAAACAAAACACCAAATCCACTAGCTCCAGGAAGTCATAACTGATACAAATACTTGAGAACAGTTTCTTCCATGGGTCCCTTTAAAGAGAGCACAGTAGGAAAAAGGGAAAATATCCTCAGCAAAGCACAATTCAGAGCAATCACTTCCATGGATGCTAGCACAGCCCAGGTACCGGGATGGGCTCTGGCTTAATTTAGGAACAGATTTTGTAAGAGTAAACTTTCCGGCAGCCCTCATTTCACAAGGTGTTTCTCAACTGATTTTTGAAGGGTACTGAGCTGGATTAAATTTCAGATTTTACTTTCTGACAAGTACCTGGAGTGCAGTTATTTAGTGTTTTTTTTGCTTAGTCATAAATTCCTATTATCAGTGGTGGAATGAACTAGGCTTATAGTTAACTTCTTCTTTTTTGGGGGGTGAGATGTTAAGAATCTGACATGACATGTTTGGAGGGAAAAACCAACCTAGGGTTATGAGAGATGATCAAAGAAGTACCTTTGAACACAGTCAAGTCTTTTTCTTAAAAAATAAGTTAGAGGGGCTCCAGGTGGCTCAGTTGGTTAAGCATCCAACTCTTGATTTGGGCTCAGGTCATGGTCTCGCAGTGAGTTTGAGCCCTGTGTCAGGCTCCACTCTGGCATTGCAGAACCTGGAACCTGTTAGGGATTTTCTCTCTCTCTCTCCCTCTCTTTCTGTCTCTCTCTGCCCCTTGCCTCGCTGGCTCACTCACTCACGCTCATGCACACACACTCTCTCTCAAAATAAATGGATGAATTTTAACAGATAAATAAATTCGGTACACACCCAGGTTCGTAGCAGCGGTATTCACAACAGCCAAAAGGCTGACGTGATCCAGGTGTCCATCCACTGATGAATGGACAAACAGCACGAGGTCTGTCCATACAATGGAAAGTCATTCAGCTTTAAAAAGGAAGGAAATTCTGCCACTTGCTACAACATGAATGAACACTGAAGATATTAGCAGAGTGAAATAAACTAGGCACTTAAACTACGCATATTGTATGTTTCCTCTTATGTGGGCTTCCTAGAGTCGTCAAACTCCTGGGCAGGAAGGAGGACGGTGGTTGGAGGGGGCTGGGAGATGAGGGTGGGGAGTGGGTGTTGGGTGGGGACAGAGTTTCTGTTCGGGAAGATGAAAGTTCTAGGGACGCAAGGTGATGATAGCTGCAGAAGAATCTGAATGTGCTCAATGCCTCAAAACCACACGCTTTAATATGATTTAAGGGGTAAATTTTATGTTATAAATATCTTACTACAATTGAGAAAAAAAAGAATGGGGAAAAAATCCCAATTTGGAATACTCCAAAAAAATGGATGAATGACCTCAAAGTGGGACACGATAGAGCCTTGCCACAATAATTTTAACTTGAAAATCTTTAAAAGTAGGCATTGCCAAATGCCTACCTTGGCCATAAACCTCCCCGCCCAATCTCCCAGGTCTGGAATGTCTTATTGTGAGCAATAAAGTGCCCTAGTGAGCCTTCCAAGACAAACTGATTCCAAAACACACATTTGGGTAAATATATTTATTAGCTTGCAGCCTTCGGTCCTGCCCTATAGCCATCTGAGGACATGATCTTAATTTCTACAACTAGCCTGTAAGTCAGGCCCGTTTTGCAGATGAGAAAACCAAGACTCAGAGAGATCAGATGGCTTCCCGAAGGTCACAAAGAGAGTGACTGGTGGATCTTGGACTTGATCCTGCACATATCTGTCCACACAGACTTACAGGAAGCCCATGGTCTCTTATTACATCTAGCGTATCCTCCCCCTGTGGAAGCTTCACCCCAGTTTCCCTGTGCGGGCTTTCGGGCTGTTCGGGGCTGTTCAAGGCTAGGACAGGACAGCTGGAAAGGTCTCCCTCGGAACTGACGGCAGCCTGCCCCGCTCTGTCGGCACCCTCAGAGCTGATGCAGAGGATTAGGACAGACCGCAAATGCGTGAATTTCCTTCCCTAGTTCATTTCACTTTATTTCCTCATTAGTAAACATTATGGAAAATCTACTGTGTGTCCCACTGGCCTAGACACGGGGGCTGCGGCGTGGGGTTAGAACAATCCACAGAGAACATACCTGGAGCCTCTCTTGTTTTCTACTCTCCACCTGGTGAACACGGAGTCCACGGTGAACTGGGTTCAGAAAAGCCCTAAGTGGGCCGCCTCACACGATTCCCGGGGGAAGTTATTATCCAATGAAGCCGGTTCCACATTCTCCCCTGCTCCCCGCCAGCCCTTGCTAATTGCTCCTAATTATATACCTCGCAGATCCCTCTCTCCCTGGGGTGTGTGTCCGGAAAACACAGTGTGTTTTGTCTCCTTGTGGGCTAATTAGGATTTGCTGAAGGAAGCAGCCGAGCTCGGAGCCCTCTGATCTTCCAGAAAGGCCCGCCCTCATTTGTCTTCCTCACTGAATTTCCTTGACTCTGTTTGTCTTTCTCTGTTTGGACACCTCAGCGTCATTAGAAGCCAGGTGCAGCCGTCCTGCAGTTGGAAGAAAGGGGTCTCTCCCCTCTTTGTTCAGGTACCTCCTACCTGGGCAGCCTGAAAGAGTGCGTGCTGAGCTCGCTGAAAGCCCTATTTATGCCACGGTCCCCTTTCTGCATTCCTTCCGAGCAAGCTGCATCTTAAGAAGATTCCATGGCACTTTTCGGAGTGGAAACTAAGTGGTCTCCATATATGCTTCCTATGTGGAATGCGAGCACCTCTGGATTTCCCCACCAAGCCTTCTGCCGCCCCGGCGCCACACAATATGTATTAACTGACAGCAAGTATGTATTTCAGCAACTCTTTGACTGACCCCCTCCATGGTCAGTAGGGGGAAACGGGGTGCCCATCTGTGTCTTCTGGTCGTATCTTTCTTTGTTTGCTGGTTCGACAACGATACTGCACATCTCAGTGACGTTGAACTGCTGCGCTGGATGGGGTTTGGGGGTTCCGTTCTGGGTGTGTTCAGATGACCTTCAAAGAAACAGTACAGTATCCTGGGCAGAAAAGTCAGGAGCCCAAGGTGCAAGCCAGGAAGCCACGATCAAGATCTTTGGCAGAGTTTTGTCCCTTCTCCGCAGCTCAGGCGTTCCACCTCCGAAATGAAGATGTTACCAGAAGACATCCTGTCAGCTGTCTTCATATTGCTCCTCAACCATTGGTTCACTTTGAGTTGCAGAGGTTTGATGAGTGTTGTGAGCATACGAAGAGAGGGAATCTCACGTTGGTCTTTGGTTAGGCTTATTCTACTCCCAACAAATGCTTGCCTAGAATCACCGACGTCAACGCAGCCAACTTCTAAAAAAAAACTGACCACGAGTGAAAAGTCCTTTCTGCTACATGTGGATTTGCGACTTCCCTTCTCCACCCTCCACCTCCACGACTGCCCTGGCACCAGATCACTGCCCTTTCTCTCGGGGGACTTGGTCTCTGCTTTTTCTCCTCTGGGAGTTCATCATGTTCCTTCTACACTGTTAATTTTACTCTACTCGAGAGCCAAACACTCACTCGTGTTACTCTGAAAATCGTTAAAATTCAGAGTAGTATATGAAGGTAAAACTTACAGCAAATTCTTACAAGTATTTGATATTAATCACAGGGATCTAGAAATAGATGCCCTTTGTAAGAAGAAATGTACCTGCTATAATGGCACCGCTTGCCTTGGCTTGGAGGTTGCCATTTTGGACAGCAATGTGAGTTTCCTTTCTTCTTGTTTCCTGCCTGTGTGAACAAGGAAATGCCAGCGACCTTCCCGCCCCCTCAGCCAACCCAGTACTCCCCGTGCAGGTGCTTCTGCCAACTAATTAACACCTCCTTCACAAACTGTAAATTGGACAGCAGGTGCACACGAATGCAGAACCCAGTGGGGAGTCTCATGCTTTCTCTCTACATATATTTCACAAAAGGCAGGAAGTGAAGTCAAGTGGGCTGATGGGAAATTCATTTTGCCAAAATGGCCACCCCCAGAATCTTAAATACATTTATTGGCTTTTAACACAAAATAAATTTTGCCTATCTTTGGTTGTTTTTAAAACATAATCTGATGGGTTCTTGAAGTCCTGCAAAAATGATTGAACACCTTTGGGCAGCTCTCAGGTGGCACCGGAGGTGTAGGCACGTTGCACGCCTACTCTGGGCCCAATGAACATTATCCTTCCAATCCTCCAAGGACTAGGGTCTTGATCATTAAATCCTTGCCCTTGGTCTCAATCTGATCCAATCTGTCCTTTATTTTGCTGCCAGTGTTCTGTCTGTGAGTCAAATAGGATCATGTCACTGGTGTATAATAGTTTTTTGCTTCTTCAGATCACACAGGAGAAATCTAAACGATTTGTGTCTGTCCTAAACGAGGAGGTGTCTCCTGCTTACCGCCCCATCTCTCCTGAAACCCCTCCCACCATTCACACCAGCCAGGCTGAACTGTCCGTAGCCCCTGCACGGGCAATCTTTTCCCACAGCTCGTCATTCTAGATCTTTCCCAGTCCTGTTCTCACTCCAGAAGCTGCAAGTCCTACTTTCTCCGAAGAACTGAGAAATTATTCATTGACCTTCAGTTCAATCCACTTTAATCTAGTTCTATTCAATGCAACTAAGTCTACTGACCAACTAACTTTTCTGTGCCAAACGCTCTGCTCTGCTCAGGGAATGGAAAGATAAATAAGTCATTCGCTCTCCTTCCCCGGAGAGCGTGTATCTCTTACAAGATAGTGGAGTAGAGGAGAGATCAGAAAGTAACTAGAATAAACTCTGATGGATCCTTCTAGATGGCATGCCTCAAGGTCTCTGGCAACACAGAAGAATTGGTTCTTCAGACATGGTAGCCAGGCTTGGGGAGGGCACGTAGATTGGGGGGAAACCTCAGAGCAGAGGCTGACATTGGAATGGATCTACCATACCTTCCTTATCTCTATGTTTTGGCTTCATGCTTCCTGGTGTGCATAGTGCAGCTCTTTGTGTAAAATAGGGTGGAAAAGAGCACGGAGATGGAAAAACCAAATCCCATGGAACGGACCAAGAGTGCTGGGAATATTAAGTACATTGGGTACTTGGAAGATGTGAAGAAACCAGCTTTGTAATATGTCAGAAACTGGCTACCTTCCGTTTCAGCAGAGCATGCCCTCCTTTCAGAGCAGGAAATGTTTTTGCACACACACACACAACAATAGAGCTATAGCAAACTGCTAAGTGTCGTCTGGTATGTGTGCAAGCAAAACTATAGAGGTTTGCAATTTACTGCTGTAAGTTTCAGTCAAAATTTCAGAAAGTTCTGGACTTCCAGGTAATATGTGAAATAATGGAATAGGCGGGTGGCAAAGATATAACGGGGGAATATTCGAGCCTTTACTTTCTCCTTCCCGAGAGGCCACCATGACCTTGACCAGGATGCGCCAGGGAACAACCCCTGCGCCAGGGGGGGTCAGCGTTTTCACATGTGTGCATGCGGGTCTGTATGGCGATGCCCACTTCCTGACTTAGGTGCCGGTCTTCATAATCGGTTTTCAAAGTGCGGTCCCGGGTCAGAAGCCGCAGCGCGACCTGGGAACTGGTGAGAAACGCAGAAGCTCAGGCCCTCCCCCAGACGGACCCACTGGCTCAGACTGTGCGTTTTCCCAGGTTCCTCACGTAGCTCAAATACACATTAAAGTCTGACAAGCACTTTTACCTCATTCAAACCCCACAGCATCTCCGTGAGGTTCCAGCGCTCAGCTTCACACCTCAAGTGCCTGATGGCATCCCCGTGTCCTGCGTGTATCACGTGTGTAAGCGTAATGGTGAGGGGCGCCGGAGTGCATGTACTGCTTTCCTACCCCAGCACATAGGCAGGCCACACCCATTTGAGAAGTAAATTAATAGAAAAAAATGTTTTCCTGTGAAAACCTCTCCCCTGACTCCCTCAACACACACACACACACACACACACACACACACACACACACACGTGCGCGCGCGCACTTGTTACCAACTTCTAAACAGCAATTATAAAGCCAGTAGGCAGGCGGGGAGGGGGACATTTATCAAGGGAGCACCGGATCTGTCTTGGAGGAATGAAGAAAAGCTTCCATCACCGTGCATAGAGTGTAGCAAGAAGGGAAGTCTAGTTAGTTCCCACGTGTCCATTGTTTGTTTTCCTTTTTAAGGCTCCCTCCCCGATCAGTGGAACGGAGCGGCCAAACCACCTCGAGTCCCACTAAACGGGAAAGAAACAGGGGACACCGGCGACCCGCCTCCTCCTTCCTCCGTCCACTGATGCTCACTCTCCAGGCCGTACTCAGGACAGGTAATGCGTACAGAAGGTAGGCAGCCCCATCGACCGCTGGCAAATTGCATGCCCACTTTCTCAAAACCTCACTCCCTACCCTTTCTTCTCAAAGCAGTTTTATTTATATCTGAAGCGGAGGGCTGGATGGCGAGGAACTACTGGAAGAAGCGGCTGGGCCGGTAGTCAGTGAGGTCAGGGATTTGATAAGCATCGCGTTGGTTAAGGTCTGATATCCGTTAGTTATTCATATATGAATGGGAATCCTGGAGCTGGGCTCCTCCCGATGTCCCAGTGACGGAGCTGGTGTTCAGAGAGGCCCGACTGGTAGAGCTTTTGCCGCAGAAACGCCTCTGCCCCCTGCCTCACTGCCCCCTCACTCATCTGGGGAACCCCACTCGGGAATACCGCAGTGCTAGGAGTCTCTGGTCAGACCAGGGGTGGGGACCTGGGCCAGGATGGGAATCTCAGGCTCTTCCTCGTGGATTGCAAGTCCAGATTGATAGGATATATATCCATATGTCTCGCTCTGCATGTACATCTCCGTCTATATTTATCTGCTTATCTATATGGAGAGAGAGACTGACTGGCTGGTGTACTCTCTTTTCTTTATGCTGGGAAAGCATAAGCCTCGGGATGTGGGAGGGGCATCATATGCTAGCTCTGTGGCTCAGAGAAGCCGCGGAGGCGGCAGAGATAGAAGAATAGAACAGCCAGGCCAAAGTGAGTAGAGATGAAAGATGGGAGGGAGGGAAGGAGAGAGAGAGAGAGAGAAGAGAGTGAGAACGCCAGAGCTGAGAGTGGTACCTGCCCACATTTGTACCCTATGTTTCCTCTTTTTTAAGAAATGTTTATTTTTGAGAGAGAGACAGAGAGACAGAGAGACAGAGAGCGAGCACACAAGCAGGGGAGGGGAGGGACAGAGAGAGAGGGAGACACGGAATCCACAGCAGGCTCCAGGCTCTGAGCTGTCAGCACAGAACCCAACACGAAACTCAAACTGACGAACTGTGAGATCATGACCTGAGCTGAAGTCGGACACTTAACCGACTGAGCCACCCAGGCGCCCCTGGACCCTGTGTTTTTTCAGTAGCTCTCCCTTCCCTACTTAAGCAAACTCGGGTCGGCTTTGCTACTTTACGGACAGCAGCTGCTCGCCTCACCCTGGCCGTGCGGAATTGCTCTTTCCCCTTCTGGAGCGTGGCTTTAGAAACCCCCCACCCGGCTCTGCTCCCTCTGCACAGTCCTGCGGTCGCTGCCAGAGAAAGTGAGGCGGAGAGAGGAAGACTTGCTATTATGGTCCTGTGCAGCTATGGCCACATCGTGCCCCACGGTCCCTGTGGTCCCCACGCATCAGGATGGCGTGTTCTACTCACTTGAACCTGTGTCAGGCAGTGCAGGGGACACTCCTGTCGCAGGTCACTTCCTGGATCGGTCTTCCTGGTGAATCATGAATAGTACTACCTGCCAAGGGGACTGACTGTAGCTGCAAAGTCCTTTGTGGGAGGGGGCAGGGGGGGGAGGGACAACAGTCTCACGGCAGACTTTTCAATGAACACAGCTGGGCTGAGGAGGGAGGTGACCCAAGGGGGACATCAATCGTGGATCCTGGAGAACACTCGGAGAGAGGAAATCAAGTGACAGCGCCAAAGCCGCGCTGCACAGGGCCTCTGCCTCGACTCCTTGAATTTGACAGACAGGGAAGGGAAAGCAACTTCTACAGGGCCAGCCATGTGACAAGCACGTGAGTCCTCCAAGAACCTGGTCATTTGGGTAGGATCCTTACTGAATAGATGAAGAAACGGAGGTTCAGAGTGGTCCGGTAATTCACATCTGTGGGCAAGATGGAGTGGATTCCGAGGCCCTCCCACTCCCAAGCTCGCTCGAGCTGCAGTCAGAAGTGACTTGGCCACAGTCACCCGGTGAGGGCCTGGTCTCAGGCTCCCAGACCAGCACCTTCCGCACCTCACTGCCTCTGCCACGGTGCAGTCTGAGTGGCCGGAGCAGCGTCGATCTCACAAAGTCAGAGCCCAGTGGGTCAGGCTGAGCTCTGCAAAGAGAATGGAGCGAGAGCCCAGGATTTCCCACGGCAGCTTGGCTCTGCCATGGGCCATGAGCAAGTCTGCCTGCTGAGGGCTCAACACAGACAAGTCAAGTTTCAATTAGGGATGAGGCCCTAGAAAGGCTGGGAGGTGAGGAAAAGTGACCGTAGGGCAAACAGCAGAGCCCAGGCTTCTGCTGGTTCGGTCACTCAGTGGCCTTGGACAGGCCACCCTGCATCCTGGTTCCTCTGCAGTGTCACAGGCGCCCGGACCAGACAGCGCTCAGTGGCCGAGGTCTGAGTCCGTAGGCAGCCATGGGGATGTGGAGCCCAAAGGGCCCTTGGTCTCACACATAAACTCTTTCTGGGGATAGGAACTTGGCCCTTTGAAAGCCTAAGCAGAAGTGAGCACAGGGAATTTGCCAGGGATAAGACAGAAGATGAGTTGGGGTCGATGAAAGAAGACCCAGGTGGGCAGCTGGGCTCCACAGACGTGCCCGCAGCACCCCAGAGAGGCCGTGGGCTTCATGTGCCAGGCAGGCGTGCGGGAGGGGGAGGGGCATTCCCAAACCACTCTTCAGCATCACAGGCCGCGCCAGGTTCACGGGCCACGCGAGGGGCTGAGGCGTGCAGACATTCCATGTCCCAGCAACGGAGACACGGCCCACACCTGCTCAAAGTGAAGGGCACAGCCAAGTCAGGAAGCTCTCGGAATAGAAAGAACGATGCAACATTTTGTTCTGCAAAATCTTAGACAACAACAAATGTTTGCATTGTACACGGCTTGCTGTCTGGAGCCTGTCAGGGTATTTCTTGGGCCCTGACGCTGGGACACGCGACAGGGAGTTTGCACGGACTGAGGCTCTCCACCGTGCACCTTCTCTCCTGGTGCTTTGTGGGGCTCCTGGCTCCAGCTCTAGGAATCCTCCCAGGCCTGCCTCCAACATGTACAGGAGCTGCAACAAGACTGTGGGTCTTAGGCGGAGGCTCATGAATTCAGAGATCTAAATATTTAAACGTCCCCAAGCAAGCCGGAAAGGTTACGAACTAACATCTCCTCTTAACAAGTGTGCTTCCATCACAAGCCGGAGGCCAGGTTTGCTTTAGAATGATCAGAGAGTCCTCGGATGTCTGGGCCGGGACTCAGTAGGTCCAGGAGAACCAGCTGGGCCTCCTGCCCGTGACCCACTCCCCTTCTCTTTAGACCCTTGGTCCCGTCTTCAGCTGTGAGGTGGCCTCATGCTCACACGTGGCCAGCTCAGTCTCCGTGTCGAGCTCCAACCTGGGGCCGTGTCCAGGGTCATCCACACTCCCACACACAGCTACTGCCTGGCCAGCCCTCAGGCCTGGGGGGCGGTGCACAGGAGCGACCTGGGCCCCTCCTGGGAGCAGCCCCGGGGCTGCCCGACGGGGGGCTCTGAGGCCACAGACACCCGGGGTGGGTCTAGAAGGGGAGGCGAGCAGGCTTCCGGTGCTGGCGGGAGCTCCTTGCTCTGTGGGGCAGGTGTGTGTGGGGGGGCTCAGGACTGATGCAGGAGGACCTCTTGTCCACTTTTAAAGACAACTCTTGGCTCAGTCGGTTAAGCACCCGACTCTTGGTTTCAGCTCAGGTCATGATCTCACGGTTTGTGGTTTCGAGCCCCACGTTGGGCTCTGCGCTGAGAGCGTGGAGCCTGCTTGGGACTTTCTGTCTCTTTGTGCCCCTCCCCTGCTCACTCTCTGTCTCTCTCTCTCTCTCAAAATAAATAAACAAACTAAAAAAAAAAAATAAAGACAGCTCTTCTCTTTTCGAACGGCCCCAGGAGGATGGTAAAGGGGCACCTGTGTGTGCGCCAGGTGCTCTGAGCGGAAGCTAAAGACAGACTCTGCAGGCAGCGGCCGCAGAGGACCTCACGGCTTGCCTGAGCTCCGGCCTCGCTCGGTTCCTTCCTGCTCCACGCGCCGATCCACAAACACGGTCCGTGCTGGGCTCTCGTCACAAGTGACCGCTGTGCTGGCTGCGGGAGCAGGGGTGTGTAGGGGATCGCGACACCCTTTAGCGAGGACGTCACATGTGCCCAGGGCGGCGCCAGATAATCTACATGCTTGTCCCGCTGCCTGTGAGGTCAGCAGGGCCCTTCCTGCTGGAGAAGCAGCAGACCCAGAGCAGCCTTGTTGAGGGGCTTACTCATGACGCTGTGAAGTGTGTAGTGGCAGAGGACAACCAGGCGTGCCTGACACCAAAGTCCGTGACCTTCCTCAGTGCCCTCCCAGGATGTGAGAAAAAGCAATAGGTCATCCAGTTCCTCATCCGCTGCTCCCCGGGGCGGGGGGGGGCGGGTAGGCTAGCCCTAAGAGACAACGCATGAGATGCTGAAATCCCAGTGACTGTGTGTGTGTGTGTGTGTGTGTGTGTGTGTGTGTGTGTGTGAGCAAGCTAGCAGGGGAATGGCTGAGTCAGGAGTCCTTTTTCAAAAGTGTGCGTGAGTGCACCTATCCATGGAAAACTGCAAAACACACTGATGGGGGACCTGCGCTCCCAATACTCCATGGGGGGCAGAGAAGAACCCTGCCCCAGTGCACTGCCTCAGAGTCTGTGCTGGGCTGACAGCATTAACTTCTTTGGGGACTCTGGAAGGACCTCAGCCAATAAGTGACCAAGACAGCGACAGCTGAGACACAGTCCTCTCCAGGTGGCATTGTCCAGTGAACGTCCTGCACCCCAACTCTGTCTCAGCAGCTGCTTCCTGGAGGATGCAACCCTCACTACTCACAGCCTCGAACCTGCAGACAACGAGACTGAGACCCCAGCCTGCTAGAACTTCACACCCCAAGGGCAGGGTTGACCGCGTGTGCCTGCGTTCTCCCCAGCCCCCAGGACAGTCGCCGGCACACAGTGTGGGGTGTGGAGCTCAGGAAACACGTGTCAAATGAAGGAATGAAATCCAAATCCCTGCGTTTGCTCGCGCTGGGATCGGCTGGGTCTGTACTAGTGCTGCTTCATCCCCCTTCTCATGCCCTCGCTACCTCCTCCTCCAGCCACGCCAACATCCAGGCCCCTTCCTCCCTCCCTCCTTTCTCTCTCGGACTCAGTTCCTGAGGTTTTATGTCAGCACAGGGCTCCAGTCACTTTCTGTAGTTGCTCCAAACAACCTGCCCTCTTCCCTTTGGTCCCCCTCCTCCTCTGCCAGCCGGGCACCACGTGCACCTGTCAGGGGCTCCAGCTCACCTGTCCCGGCGCCACGCTCCCAAAGTGTGTCCCGAAGAGCACGTACCGAGCAGGGTGCTTGCTCTTTAAATTGTCTCCTAGGGGTCAGGCACCCTCCAAGGTGTTCTGTTTACATGGTATTTTTTTTTTATTATTGTGCTAAAATATGTGTAGCATAGGGGCACCTGGGTGGCTCAGGCGGTGAGCCAATGCTTGATTTCAACTCAGGTCATGATCTCATGGCTCATGGTTCAAGCGCCACATCAAAAAAAAAAAAAAAAAACTTAAAAGAAAATAAGTATGTAACATAAAATTCACCATTTTAACCATTTTTAAGTGTATAGTTTAGTGACATTATGTACATTTGCTCTCATACCTTATACAGAAATAAATTCAAAATGGATTAAAGACCTAAATGTGAGATCTGAAATCATAAAACTCCTGGCAGTAATCTCTTTGACATCAGCCATAGAAACTTTTTAAAAATATCTCTCCTCAGGCAAAGGAGACAAAAGCAGAAGCAAACTACTGGGACTTCACCAAAATAAAAAGCTTTTTCACAGTGAAGAAAACTATCAACAAAATGAAAAGACAACCTACCGAATGGGAGAAGAAATTCACAAATGATATACCTGGCAAGAGGGTAATATCCAAAATACAGTAAAAAATGTATAGAGCTCAACACCAAAGAATAAATAATCTGACTAAAAATTGATCAGAGGACCTAAATACACATTTTTCCCAAAGAAGACACGCAGATGGCTAACAGACACATGCATCACTCATCATCGGGGAAATAAAAAAAAACACGACGAGCCACCAGCTCACGCCTGTCAGAAAGACTAGATTAAAAAAAGGCAAGAAATAACAAATGCTGGTGAGGACATGGTGAAGAAGGAACCCCCTGCACTGTTGGTGGGAACGTAAACTGAGGCAGCCACTGTGGTAAACAGTATGGAGGTTCCTCAAAAAATTAAAAATATGATTCAGTAATTCCATTCCTGGCTATTTACTGCCTCCCAAATAAAAATACTAATTCAAAAAGATATATGCACCCTAATTTACTGAAGCATTATTGACAATAGCCAAGATGTGGAAGGAACCCAAGTGTCCATCAACAGATACGTGGATAAAGAAGATGTGCTATGAGTGCCTGAGGGGCTCAGTCAGTTAAGCGTCCGACTTCGGCTCAGGTCATGATCTCGCGGTTTGTGGGCTTGAGCCCCGTGTCGGGCTCTGTGCTGACAGCTCAGAGCCTGGAGCCTGTTTCTGATTCTCTGTCTCCCTCTCTCTGTGCTCCTCCCCTCCTCATGCTCTGTCTCTCAAAAATAAACAAATGCTAAAATAAAACTTAAAAAAAGATGTGCTATCTACAGACAGTGGAATGTTACTCAGGCACAACAAAGATCTTGCCACTTGAGACAACATGGATGGACCTACCAGGTATGATGCCAAGTGAAATCCATCAGATAGAGAAAGACAAGGACCATTTGATTTCACTTCTATGTGGAATCTAAAAAAAGCAAAACAGATGAACAAACAAAACCCAGAAATAGACCCATAAAGACAGAGAACAGATTGATGGCTGCTAGAGAGCAGGGGTGGGGGATGGACAGAAAGGGTGAAGGGAGAGGGAGACCCAGGCTTCCAGTTACAGAGCGAGTGAGTCGCGGGGGTGAAAGGCGTCACACAGGGAAGAGTCGGTGGTCTTATGACAGCAGGCTGTAGGGTGACCGATGTCTGCCCCCCTCGTGCTGAGCCTGCTCTAAGCACAGACACGCTGGGTCAGTGTGTTGTCCGCCTGAAACTGCTGTCACCTTGTGTCAACTGTACTTCAGTAAACAAGTACGTTCACAGGGTTGTGCCGTCATCATCACGCAGAACGTATCCATCGTGTCAAACAGAAACTCGGGACCCGTTGAACGGTAGGTAAGTCCCCCTTCCCGCTTTCCCCAGCCTTTGGTGACCTCTATTCTCTCTGTCTCCATGAATCGGCCTGTTCTGGCACCGCACACAGGTACAGTGTTCGTCCTGTGTGTCTGGTTTGTTTTACCGACCATGATGTTTTCAAGGTCCATCCATGTGGTGGTATGTCAGAATTTCCTTCCTAAAGCTGAATGATAGGGGTGCCTGGGTGGCTCAGCCGGTTAAGCCTCCGGCTTTGGCTCAGGTCAGATCTCACGTTCGTGGGTTCGAGCCCCGCGTCAGGCTCTGTGCTGACAGCTAGCTCAGAACCTGGAGCCTGCTTCCGGTTCTGTGTCTCCTTCTCTCTCTGCCCCTCCCCCTCTCATGCTCTGTCTCTCTCTGTATCAAAAATAAATAAAACATTAAAAATATACAAAAAAGGAAATGTTAAAAAAAATAAAGCTGAATGATATTCCATTGTGTACCGGCCACAGTTTGTTTATCCATCCATTAGTTGATGGGTACTTATGTTGTTTCTACATTTCGGTTACTGGGGGTAACACCGCTAGGAAGCTTGGTGTGTAAATACCCATTTTTAGTCTGTGTTCAATTCTTTTGAATATAATTAATAGTGGCATTTCTGGATCATATGGTAACTGTATTTTTAAGTTTCTGAGGGCCCACCAACCTGTTTTCCACAAAGCTCACGGGGACTCCATGGTCCATAGACTTTATCCTCCAGCTCTTTCTTGAGGAGCCACAATGTACTGGAGCAGAGTAAAGGCTCTGACTGGTCCTGCAGTGAAAAAATCGAAGTAACTTAGACCCACTGTTCTAACCAATCTGACAGTGGAACCCTTTCTTTGCAGTGTAACTGGTAAACATACCGCCCTCTGCTGGCTTGGGGACCAGTTCTCTGAGCTCAGCAGGTGGACGTAGTAAGAGCTGGGGCTCAGGGCCAGTGCGGAATCAATCGGAACCCAGAGACAGGGTCCCCTCCAACTCTCTAGCTGGCCTATTGGGCCACACTGGCAAGGTCGCGTCCTCCTTCTCACATGCTCCACGGCCTGCCTGGTCTACCTTTCCTCTGCTTCTCTGCTTCTGGAAGATTAGCCTGGCCTCCAGGATTAGCTCAGGCACCCACCTCTCCTGCTTAGCTCTTCGGAAACTGTGGCCCTGGGAAAGAGCTGCCTCCTCCACTACCTCAAGGGTCACATTAAGTTTGCAAAAATCACTGCGCAGAGAGCTTATTAAAAATGCAGATGCCTCCATCTCACCCTAAAATTCCAACTCGAGGAGCTGTGGGGTGGGCATTTTTAACAAGCACCCCAGGCAATGTTCTCAGGCAGATGATTCTTGGGATGTCCCTGTTGTTAGCTCGCGAGGCCAAGAGCTCCTTCTGCCTCTGTTTCTTGAACCCAATAAATGTTGAATGAGCGAAGGAACAGAGGAGCCCGTGCACGCGCGCATGGACAGAACAGCTTGTTTCCTCTTCCGTGAAAGATGAAGTTGGAATAGATATTCTCTAGCTGTCTCCTTGTTCCACTTCCCTTTATAAAGTTCGGGTTATTTTGCCCAAGCAGCCTTATCAGAGCCATACACAGCACATGCGCCCAAGCACGTGGAACCACCGGGGAGACCTGAGAAGAGGCTTCAGTCTGCACGAACACTTAGCAAACGGCCCAGGACTCACGAGGAACCGGAATTTTGAACCTGTCGACCGCAGCCTAAGCTAGGGATCCATAGGGGGGCAGGGGCTCCTGCCCCTGTGAATTCAGCCTCATTCTCTCCAAGAGCAGGTAGCCGAGAGGCAGCACCAGCAGAGCCGAGAACCCATGAGTGTGAGGGTTAGGGGGGGAGGCATATGGGGCCCGGGGCCCGGGGCAGGTGCTGGGTGCCAAGTGGCCTCCTTGCTGCTTGGACGGGGCACAGACCATTAGCCCTGGCAGGGCCCCTGAGCCAAACGTTCCCACCATTTCTTGGTGGAGCCTTTGGACCTAAACCCCGACTCTCCTCTCCCTGTGGACCCGGCAGGTTTTGAGAGGTAGCTTTGGCGTCTCGTAAGAACTATGGCCTGGGAAACATGAAGTGTCCCGTCGCTTCTAACCTCTCAGCATTTCAGGGGAAAAGGTTGGCTACGGCTGCCAACGGCCAGCAAATATTTGGTTAGCTTGGAAGGCATGGGAGCTCATTTTCCAATTCCCACAGACTTCTGTGTGCCCGGTTCTTTTTATTAAAAACTTCAAATCCAGAGATAAAGTCGGAGGACGCTCCCAGCACTCATCTGTATCCCGGGGAGCAGGACCCAGAATCTAAACAAAGAAAAGCGTCCTCAATAGAACTCATGAATTTCCTCCAGGAGCAGGACCCCACGTAGCGGAAGGACCTGCAGAGGGTCCTAATTGTGGTTTTCTTCGCGTAGATGTTTATGGGAGGTGCTGGAGAACGCTCCTTCCGTCGGCGAGGGTCAGCGAGCCGGGGCCCACGGGACGCATCCTGCCTGCTGCCTTCTTTGTATGTTTTTGTGCAGCCTGTGAAGTAAGAATGTTTTTAATTTTTTTTTTCATTTTTAAATAGCGGAAATAAATCGAAAGAAGAGAAATATTTCATGACATCTGAAAGTTGTGTGAAATTCAAATTTGTGTCCATAAATACAGTTTTATTAGAACACTGCCACACCCGTTTGTTGGCGTCTGGCCTGTGGCTGCTTTCGAGTGACGGGGTTGGGCAGCTGACACTGAGACCGTTACCTAAAATATGTTCTATCCGGCCATTTGCGTACCCCTGGGTCGGGAGGCGAGACCCACCTTTCAGTGGTATTTGCGATAAAGGTTATCAAACACATGCGCGTAAAGAATTATAAAGCAGACACCTGTTTACCCTAACAGGAGGGTCAGGAAAGAAAACACCCCCAGAAGTCCTCGGACCGGAGTTAGTCAGTGTCTGGACTTTTGTGAGAACATCTTCCTTGTTGTTCTCTTATGTTTCCAGCACCGAAGCTCTGTAAACGAATCCTGCTTGTTTTTGAACTCATTATGGTAGGACAACACCATCCTTTTTTGGTTGCTGTTGTCTTGCTTCTTTCTCTCAACCTGGTTTGGAAGACTCAACTCGGTGTGTGTGTGTGTGTGTGTGTGTGTGTGTGTGTGTGGTTTCGTAACTGCCTTTGCTGCGTGGCATTTCGCTGTATCACGTTGGCAAAGTTGATCTTTTCATTTGACTGTTGGTGGACAGTTGGGGCGTTTCCAGTTGGGGGCTATTGTGAATCGCGTTGCTATGAACATCTTGCATCTGAACCGTCGCTGTTATGCAAGAGGCTCTCCCTGGAGAGGAGTGGAATTGCTGGATCGTGGGTTATGCGTGTCCTCAGCTCTACCAGTGAACGCCAAACTGCTCCCCAAAGAGACCGGACCAAATCGCACTCCCACGGTTCGCCTCCTTATTTAAGGGGCACGGAGGCTCTCTGAGTCTTGTCAAGTTGGCACTATTTCCATCTTCAAGACTGAACCCCAGTCCCCTGGGGAGCCGGACAGGGTGTGTGAGAGCCATCGTCCCTTCTGCTGGGTACCTTACGTCTTATAAATGTAGCAAGAAACCAGCCAATTTTCCAATCACGATCCTTGGGAGAACATGAATTCTTCTAGGTCTTGGCTATTACAGGTCAGCCAGGTGTGAGAAGGTGCTGACCACCCTACCATCTCCCTCCCTAACCGCACAGACTCTGGAGATGGGAGCTGAGGAAGGAAGTGCCTAAAGCCATGGGCTCAGGTGGTCTTCCAACGCCTGTGGTGTGGACGGGTGGGGGTTGTGCTGGGCAGGGAAGCAGGGAAAGGTAACTGCCCCTTTCTCCTCTGGGAGAAGGGAGGGCTTCAGAGGCTGGGGGTATCAGCTCGCGGGGAAAAGATGCTTGTGTCTTTTTCTGCAGGGTTTAAGGAAAACTGGGCAGAAAAGGCCTGGTCCCCAGTGGCCAGGGTGCCGTAACCCCCTCACCTGAGGGACCAAGCGCTCGGCGGCATTTCTGAAGCATGATGTAGCGTTACACTGAACAGGCACACATAAGCCCCAAGCCCTAGCACATTTATCCAGTTTGGGAAGCGGATTAATAGAATAACCAATAAAACATGTATAAAAGCTTTAATTAAATCTGATGAAATAAAACTTCATGTTTTATTTATGGACACTCCCAACATGTAAAGGATTCAGGGACACATTCATTTTTACTGCCATTTCGCCCTCATATCTATAATTAAATCCAGGCTACAGCTCTGGCCCAAAGCAATGCGGCGGTTTAAAGCCAGCCTTGGACTCGCCCTCCCCCACCCCCCATCTGCTTTTAATTATAATTACCATCCCAATAAAGGAAGGAGGCTTACGGTAAAACAGAATAATAAAACAAACAAACAAACAAAATGGTGGTCTCCATTGTGTTTTAAAAGCACGTGCTGTAGGCGGCTGCAGGCAGGTGGGGGCACCTCTATTTCCAGTTTTATTCTGTACCAAGTGCACAAGCCCTTCATTTTACTTTTGACATAAAAAAAAAAAGGACTTCATGAAACAAGACAAAATAACTTATGATTATACGAAACATAACTGTGACAAATCACAAAACTATACATATTAATAGAAAAAAGTGTACCTAATTCTTTAAAAGATTTATGACAATAAGCACCAGATGTGCGCCCCTAAAGGAAAATCGGCCCCATATCCAGCATGATATATGCAGTTCATTTCTCTACGTGAGTGTATAGAATGATGTATCAGAGTCGGTGTGATTTATGGAAAACAGATTTCCACTTTCCCCCCCCAAAGTGCTTTATGTCAGCAACATTACACAGGATGTTCTGCTGTCCGTACAAAATAAATCTCTTCTTCTTCTTCTCTTTTTTTTTTTTTTTTTGCTTTATCCATTGCAAAAAAAAAAAAAACCGGTAACAAAAAGTGCCATTAAAGATGCTGCTATAAAATGACATGGTCAAAACAGTCACATAAAATGCCAAAGAGTTGAAATGGGCATTTACAGTCACTATTTCCAATACTTCAAAGCAACCAGAAAGGCCAGGTTCTCGGACAGACAGGGGACCTGAACGCCTACCTCCGCTCTAGGCCACGCATGTGCTGCACAGCTGCTGGTCAGTTAAACAGGGCAGAGCCACCAACACCGCTCGTCGGTGGGTCCCCTGAAGGCCTTCTGTCCTCTTCAGAGTCACCTGTGCAATTGGGGGGGGGCATGGTTAAAGGGAGACCCCCCACAGGACCAGCGAATGCTCAAATAATATTTAACGGCTGATCAGAAGCTAAATTACAACTGACGTTCTGAAGTGGTCCCTTTAGGGAATTAAGACAATGCAGCAAATGAAATGTCTCTAAGCAGGCTGATTTTTTTTTAATGTAATAGGATAATTGGCTTTGGGCTGTGTGTATTTTCACGAGCACCAGGTTTTTTTTTTTTTTCCAAAAAAAAGGGGAATGACAATCTCCGTTCAGATGTTTATGAAAATGGTTACATATCGAGACCGAAAAGGGCAGGAAATGGAAGGGAATGAGTGTTTTGAAGTTTCCGCTTCTGCTGGCTACAGACATAGTGATGACTGCAGATATGAATCTCGTGCAAGGCTGGAAGCAAGCAAGGGACAGATTTTAAGGTCAGGTGAGACTCGGGACTCTAAGGACAGCCGGTGCCATCTACGAGGAGCCCGAGTGGGTCGTGCCCTGAGGCCCTGACTCTAACCCGAAGCTCCCGGGACACACATGACGGGGATGTGAGGGGACAGCTGACCTCGCAGCCACACTGGGCCCGGACGCAGCTTCTGGCTTCGCCCTCCTTGCTCCTGTCCCTGTAAATTATAGAAAAGCCGCAAAGCGCGGCCAAGATCACTGCATTAAGAGCCCTGCTTTTTGTCATCTTTTTCCTCCCTCGTCGCACCAACGCAGCATGCTCTGAGCTCCCCACGAGAGCTTCCGTGTTTGAGGACGTCCATGCTATCTCTCTAAAGATACCGGGGCTTCACCTTCCTCTGAAGAGTGTGACAAAGGACACACAAGGGAGGGTAGTTGGCATGCAGGTGTCCTGGTTCAGGCCACCTGATGCAGCCCACGAAGCCCGCGGGGCGGGCGGGGGCCGAGAGCCCCCCGGGAGGGAGGCCTGCCTTCGGAACGCAGAGCGCATCTGTGTAAGGTGGGTGCCTTAGCCCTGCCGTGGGCCCGGCCGCCCGCACGGTGGCCTTTCTCAGATCAGAGCCCCCTAGTCGGCTGATCTCGCGCACCGTAACAGCGGACCCCACACGTGGCTCTTTAGTCCCCCCAGCACGTGACATGCTGGGATCAGTCCTCGCCAGGCAGCACGCGAGTGACCGCGGGGCCCGGCTGGGAGGACCGGCCTGTCTGGACGCCTGGCCGGTTACCTCTTCCTGAAGCCGGTGCTGACCCAGTGGGGCAAACTGCGCTGTTCCACTTGTGTTCAGAGCACATCCTTGAGGAGAGAGAAAAGAAACAGGATAGTTCTGGAACGCCAGAGTTTACCAGGCCTCTCTGGGGACTGGCTACTTTCTGTGGCCTCTGAGCACGACTTAAATGGTGCTTTTTAATAGCTTTGTAAGCGCATCGCAGAGAGTGGCTTCCTATTCAGGTTTGCTACCAAACGACCAAGGGCTCCGTGGCAATTCCAGGCCCTCAAACCAGGGTTTCAGGGGAAAGTGAACTTCTGCTGCCCGATCCTTCCCTCCTCCCGCCTCCCTGGGCAGACCTTGCCAGGAGCGCCGGGCGGGCAGTGGCCGTGGGCGAGTGGAACAGAGACAGGAGCAAGGTGACAAGGCAAGGAGGGAGAGGAGCGAAGAGGGAGGGACAGACGGACGGAGGAGCCGACATCCTAACGGAGGCAAGAGAGGCTGTGCAAAATAACTGGACATTGGGCCCCTCTCGTTTGGCTTTCTGAGAGAACCCAGGATCTCAACTCGGTGTGTCCTTGTTCCCATGTCTTCTAGCACAACCTGGGCACGGGCGGAGGCCAAGGGTCCACCAATCAACGACCCTTTCCACTGAACAAGGTCTTCGCTCTTCAACGGGGAGTCGCCTCACACAGTCAGCCCACCAGGGTTTCTGCTACGGTAGCGGGAAGGGGGTGTGTGGGCGCACCCCATTTCCCTCAGGCGGCTTTTGCTCAGTGCAAAACTACCACTCTGGGGGCGGCTCCCCAGTGCTGCAAGGGGCGGACCCAGGCGGAGCCCTGGCTGGGGCAAAAATGGGTGTAGCTGGGGTGATTAAGATAATTATTTCCATAAAAAGAACAGACCTCTAAATATTGTTTTTTCCTTTAAAAGTAGGTGTAAATAACAAGTCTTTAGCATAAAAGAACTAAGATAAGTTGCTGGAATATAAAACAGGTTGGAGTGCCTTTCAGGGGACGGTGCTAACAGAACCTCAGGTTGCTTCTGGAGAAATACTGAAAAGGGATCGGTTAGCGCGGGGGGAGGCAGGGCGGAGAGGCGGCCAGCTCGCTGGGCACCGGGCACGGGGCTCCTCTGAGAGCAGAGCCCGAGGGGGGCAGAGCTTCAGCTCAGAGTTCGCTCATCTGGTGCAGTTCTCCGGGCTTCGGCCACCCCGGGCTTTCCTTCCCTCCTTGGAGTTTTGTGCCGCGGGGTCCCCAGACTGCACTTCCACGTGTGCATCATTTCAACGGTGTCCTTTGAGAGCTGACGGCTGGAAGGAACAGGTGTCCGGGAGAGCGAGTCTAAATTCCCTTTGAAGAGACAGTCCTGCAGGTCCCAGCAAAGCTGGAGAGAAAGAGCAGCAACCGCACACAGTCCTGGAGAGGTGGCCCGGCCCGGTCCCGCCGGTGACGCTGCAGGGCCCACGGACACGGCTGGCGGCCTTCCCGTGCGGTCAGTGAGGGTGTGAAGGTACGAGGTGGCAAGCGACACAAGGTTCCGGAGGCCAGTGGTAGTGGAGCCTTTAGCCTTCGGTGTAGACAGAGGAGAGCTGGCTGGGGCAGCGGTCCACGGCGCTGAGCTGCAAGAACGTGGCGTCGTCGGGCGTGGTGCGCAGAGACTCCCCGAAGAGGCTGGAGGAGGCTGACGGCAAATCATACACTGGAAGAGAAACAGCAGGAAGTCAACGGTCCGGCCGGTCCACACCCGCCACGTGCGCCCTGCGGCCACTGCTGAGCAGGGGCCCAGGGCGAGGCTCTTCAGGGGCAGTGGCTCTCTGTCTCAGGGACCAGGGCGGGGAAGGAGGCTGACCTGCAGGCCCATGGCCAAGGTAAGTCTTGGCAGAAAATACGGGCTGAGTACAAATTAAAGTCAAGTGTTCCGGGGAAGGGCGAAGAGGACCTCAGAAAGGAGATGATCACAGTTGAGTTGTAAGGAAAGATGGAGTCTCACAGGTGGAGAGGTAAAGAAAGAACATTCCAGAAGGAGGAAACAGAGCACAAAGACAGAGAGCAAGGGGCTGTGGGGCCACGGGCATTGGACGTGCATAGAGGGAGATGGGTGTGAGGTCAGGCCTGGAGAGTCTGCCCGGGCCTATCTCGGGGGCCTTGGCCGCCTCGCTGAGAGGACACTTTATTCTTTAGGCAATGGGAGACTCAAGTATTCAAGGAGGAAAGGGACTTATTTTGTCCTTCACTTTTGGAAGGCGATGTTCATGGTGGTGCAGAGGGACGAATGGTCAAGGCAGAGTTGACTCAGGCACATCCTGGAAGGATACACTGTTGTCAGAGTCTGGGAGGGACCCTGTGGCCTGTGAACCAGGGTGGTGAAGGTGCGGCTGGAGAGGAGGGTGAAGATGAGAGATACTTCAGGGGCGGATTCCAGAGTACTTGCTGCGGTCATGTGCCGGGCCAAGCCTAGTCCCGGTCTCGCCTGCTGGCCGGCCGGGGTTTCTAAGTCACAGCACACACACCTGCAATGCCCGAGTGAGCCGAGAAGGCCCTGTGGAACACGTCAAAGCCAGCCTGCCCCATGGGCGTGGGGGCCAGGCAGTCCTCGAAGGAAGGCGCCACACTGCAGGAGCTGCTGGGCAGCACGGCTCTCTGGGAGTCTGGGTACTGCGGGGGGCAGAACGTCTGGAGCTGCCCATAAAATCCTGAAATGCAAACATGGCCGTGAGCTACAGCAGAACGCGAGTACCAACGACCACCCCGGCACAGCCAGACCCTCGCTCGGCCTGGCTTCGTGCGACAAAATGCCTTTACCTCTTAAGCCCGCCTGTAAGATCTTGTAAGCGAGCCTCTGAAATGCACTATTTGAGCAGAAGCTCTTCTACCTTCGGGGGCCAACACAGCTTGTGGGTTTCTGATATTTTTATCTCCTGCTCCAGTTCTAGATGCTGAAGGGCTCCTTACCTTCCCCACATGCTCTAAAGAGTCCTGGAGACTGTGAGCCTGACAGTCAGAGAATGTTCCAAGCTGGCCCCTCCCACTGCATTGGAGGACATCTTTTAACTTCCTTTACCTTACATTCTATTCTGCTTTTCACATCTGGTAAAGCCTGAAGTGTGCTCTTACCAAGGCCCACTTAAAAAGAAAACAAAAGCAAAATCGATCTGTCCGTCCATCTGTCCTTCTAATAGATACGTTCAAACCCCTTTATAGCTTTTTCACTATGTTGAGTAGGTACACAGAGTATCCCATAGACGGGAAGTGCTAGAATATATTCTTGTTGTTGATCTCTGCAGTAAATGGGAAAACTGGAAGGGAGGACAATGTAATGTCTTCAATGTAATGAAAGAATAGGAAAAGGTTTCTTAATATTTGAAAATAATCATCAATGTTCTGCTGATCGTGTTTCACTGATGTCTTTCCATTTTTTTTTTTTCTCATGTAATGGAGTCTTCCTTGGGATGTCTGCGGTCCTTTCCCACAATCCTCCACACCTTCCAAGATATCTCACCATTTCCACTTCCTCCTTGCTTCGTGATACACGTAAGGAAATGGAGCATAAGATGCTTTGAAAAATTTAATAATGAAATCTTCATTTGACACTTTATCAAAGGGAAGGTTGTAGTTCCTTGTGTCTGTTCCCTCAAAGGCAACATCTGTCTGTTTCACTGGCGATAGTGAAGATTAAGGGATAAGGAAGACCATATATCATATTTTAAGGTGCTGTATAAACATCAGTTATTCTTGAGATCACTACTCTGTTTCTGGTGGGAAAAAACACAAAGGATTCATAGAGAAAGGGACCCGGGGCTCATATTAAATGATGGAGAACTTGGGACAAATTCATTGGGTGTGGAGTCCCCAGTTCTGCATGCCTTCCTCCATTAGACCTGCCCCTTATTCTTAGTGATCAACAGGAAGGGGACGTGTTACGGGGTTCTTTCCAGTTCTCTTTCAGCACAACCAGGGCGCGTGGCCACGTCCAGCCTGCCTCTTAACCCTTCTCGTTTCTGGTTAGTACGCTCCAGGTGGCCTGTGCAAACGCTCCCATCACCCTTGGCCAGGAGGCCTGATCTGTGGTTGCTGGGGATGTCACCAAAGAAAGTATGCTGAACTGCTCATAAAGACACAGGCTGGCTCTCCAGGAGCTTATGATCCAAGACGGAGGGACCAGTGCAGATTTAGAGCACATTCACAGCAGAAAATGAACTAATATCCTTTATAAGCTGACAGTAGTATACTTTATGTAGAATCCAGAGAAAAATGCACATGAGGTTTGGGGGGCAGGTTAAATGCATGGCAGTACAGACTAGGAAGATACCCAGGGAAATACCATGTCCAGGCAGGAGAAGACTGGGAAACCACCAGCCTTTCTCTGTTTGACCCCCAAAGGCTTCTGTCTGATCTTGATTGACACATGGGCAAAGGACCAGACCAGACCACTCGAAGATTCATATAATTGATCAGCCAATATGGACAAACCCAGTCCTCTAGCCAACAAAGAAATAAAATCAAGACAACAATAAAATGCCACATTCTACCTATCACATTAGTGAAGATTTCTAGAAATCATTCTCGGTGCTGGTGTGAGAATGACAAAGTCACTTCTGTCCAGCACTGTGGACACTGGGAGAGTACACGCCTCTCAGAAAACCACTGGACAACCTTGATCTGGAGCCCTAGAAGTGTTCACGTTCATACAGGTGGATTTGGGGATTTTACTGCTGAGGATGTACTCTAAAACTCTTTTCCAAGGTACAGAAAGGGGTGCCTGGGTGGTTCAGTCATTAAGTGTCTGACTCTTGATTGTGCTCAGGTCATGATCCCACAGTTTGTGGGTTTGAGCCCCCAGTCTAGCTACATGCTGATGGTGTGGAGCCTGCTTGGGCTTCTCTCTCTCTCTCTCTCTCTCTCTCTCTCTCTGCCCTCCCTCTTGCATGCTTGCATTCTCTCTAAAGAAACAAAGAACAAGAAATTCTGTACACAGACAGTCATTACAGTTCTAGTTGTCGGAACAGAAAACCCAAGAGCCAAATGGGCAACCGTAAGGGGATGCTTAAGCAAAGAGGTACACTTACGCGATGGGAATATTAAGTAGGCGTTAAGACAGTATTTACAAGGGGTTTTCAACAACACGGAAAGATAATTATGTAAGACTCAGAAGAAAACAAAAGCAAGATATGAAGTGGAACATGGAGACCAGGCGCAGTCACATGGGAGCCTATGCAGAGCACGGACGTCACAGTTACATTTCGGTAGTTGTCACTGGGCTGGTTTTTTCTGGCTTTATATATTTTTTTCCTTTTTTTAAATATAATCTATTGTCAAGTTACCTAACATGCGGTGTATACAGTGTGGGCTTTATATTTTTATGAATTTTCACAGTAGTGAAGGGCAAGTATGCTGGAACCAGACTTTCTGGGTTCAAGACCCTGTGTAGCCACTTACCAAATGCGTAGTCTTAGTGAATTACGTAGCCTCCCAGTGTCTGTTTACTAATCTGTAAAATGGGTTAAAAGTGGTACCTACACCTCACTGAGTGATTATGAACATGAGAGGAGTTAAATCCCACCCCAACCTAATTATTAAGAGAAATAAAATTTTCAAAAAGGCAACAAGTCAGTCCCTCAACAATAACCAAATGGAAACAGCAACAGGCATGTGGCATACACCCGCTTCCCTGGTAAAATCCTCTGGAACGTTCTTGTCCCTGTGGGGACCTGAGCTGTGCACATCTTGTCCATATTGGTTCCCATATCCTGCCCTGACTGACACATGTCCTGATTTCCTTGCTCACCTTCCGGTGCAAGCTCAAAGCAACAACATGTCTGCGTGATCTGAAGGAAATGCAAATGAGCAGCTTTGAGGTCTGGGTGGGCCCTTGGACTGATCTTGACTTTGGGTACCTGGTGGCCAGTCACGTATATCAGGATGAACACATGACCACGGACCACACGGTTGGTTTATTAGAATGGAATGTCTCCTCTCGGAGGAGAACAGACAGTATCTGCTATTTATATCGCTGTGTTGGCTCCGCGCACATTTGTCACCATACAGTCCCTGA
This sequence comes from Suricata suricatta, assembly GCF_006229205.1. Taxonomy (NCBI): domain Eukaryota; kingdom Metazoa; phylum Chordata; class Mammalia; order Carnivora; family Herpestidae; genus Suricata; species Suricata suricatta. Next base: position 83,653,088 of record NC_043712.1, read on the forward strand.
CGGCGTCCCTCAGTGTACTGTCACCTTCCCAAGGGGAGAGGATGCTTCTCACTAAATTCCCACAACTCCGCAGATAGGGACGTTCGTCATTCAGGTGAGTCAGCTGATACAGACCTTCACGGACCTTTTGTGAAAACCAATGCTCCCTCTGCCCTGGCTCCTCTCATGCTTCTAAGAGAGCAGAGGTGTCACCTGGCTTCGACGCCGTCCGAGTGCTGTGAGGTGCGGGTGTGAAGGTGTGTCGTGTGGTGAAACGTCCACGTCAGCCTGGGTCGGAATGAGGTTCCTGCCTGTGGGCTCCTGGCTGACACCGGGACAGCGGGAACCAGGATGGCCCCGCAAGCATGTCTGATCTCTCTCACGGCCAACTCGGGCACAGAAAATCCTCTTTACTAAGTCCCTCCCTCCACGAAGCCAGTCACTAGAGATGCCAAATTCACTGGTGTGGATGGCTGTGGTCAGTCAGATCAGGGCTTTAACACACCCTCTTCCCAGGGCTGTTTTCATAAAATGAATGAAATTTTTAAAAATTCCATTAGGGTCTTGCCCCCCACACAAACCCTAAGGAAGCCTAGCTCGTTTCCTGATGAACGGCTCCTGTATTCCAGCTGTTGGATTTTGTGTAGTGAACCTGGATGGAACACGACCTCTCGGCCCAAAAGCAAAATGAGGCAAGATGTTAACACATTTTGTGGGCATGAGACACGAATGATGGCAAGGTCAGCCAATGTGTCAGTCAGTCAATCAGTCAACGACGCTTCTCAGGCGCTGGCCAATGTGCTGTTGGAGGGACTAAAGAAACAGAAGATAATACCTTGTCCTTGAGGGCTGAGAATGCTGTCAGAGAGAGAGCACGCAGTTATGATAGCGTAAGGGCAGACACGTTTATTCAGGTTGGCAATAAATGTTAGCTGTCACCTTTAGTCATAAAATTCCCTCTCCTCCATTGTACAAGTTATTCTGCTTCTGAAAGTGGAGGCGGTGGAGGACAGGAAGGACTCTGCAGGTAAACTGGATCTACCCAAGCTGTAGCTCTTGAAGGTCAAGGAGAATCGTTCCTCTTCCTGTTGATTTTGGGGAAGTGTTTTCCCTTCTAAAACCACAGCTGGGGGCACCTGGGTGTCTCAGTTAGTTAGGCATTCAACTTCGGTACAGGTCATGATTTCATGGTCCCGGAGTTCGAGCCCTGTGTCTGCTATCAGCGTTGAGCCCATTTCAGATCCCCTGTCTCCCCTCTCTCTACCCTTCCCCCACTCACTCTCTCCCTTTTAAAAATCAACATTAAAAGAATAAAAACACGCCTGTTTTTCTAATTATAAAAAATATTTGGATCACAAAATTCTACTCCTGAAGTCAATATTACACTATATGTTTACTAACTAGAGTTCAAATAAAAACTTGAAACAAATTATTTGAAATTAATTGTACCAACTAGAAAACGTAGACTAGTATAAACAAAGAAAGCAAAACCTTTCTCTATTTCCACATTCAGACACGGCCAGATAGATACACACAAAGCTGGCATGTTATACATATTGCTTTGTTTTCTCTTTTCTCCCGTACTATTCTCTATGGGCTTCATGCATCACTAGACTTAATTCTTTTTTAAAATGTTTTTGTTTGTTTATTTAGAGAACTTGAGTGGGGGAGGAGCAGAAAAAGAGAAAGAGAGAGAATCCCAAACAGGCTCCACACTGTCAGTGCTGAGTCCATCACAGGGCTCGAACCCACGAACCGTGAGATCCTGAGCTAAAATCAAGAGTTGGACACTCAATAGTTGGAGCCATCCAGGCACCCCTCACAAAACTTCATTCTTAAAAAAACCTTCCTCTTTGCCTTTTCACATGGGGTCCCTGAGGACTTTGTGATGACAGGCGCGATCAGTTCACAGTCACTGCTGCTGCTAATGATACTGGGTGCGCGTTTCCTTCCCAAAGTGGAGGGGGCGGTGGGGGGGGGGGTCAGAGGAGAGAGGAATTTCATGACTACATACGATCACAGAAGGGTGTTCTCTAGGGCGGCACCAGTCCAACAGGACTTTCTGCAATGACCGAAATGATCTTTCTCTACCTGTGCCTCGCGGTCCAGTACGGGAGCTGCAGGGGGTTACTGAGCACTTGAGGTGGGGCTTGGGCAACAGAGGAACCGGCTCCTTAACTGTATTTAATTTTAATTAGTTGAAACTTAAACCACCACGTGTGGCTCTGGCTACCGTACGGGGCAGCCCAGCGCCAGGGCACTCTGCCCCCCCACGGTGAGTGGCCCTTGTTTCAGAGAGGTTTCTGGTGATGGGGCACCTGGGTGGCTCAGGCGGCCAAGCATCCGACTCTGGATTTCAGATCAAGTCATGATCTCAGGGATTTGTGGGTTTGAGCCTCACTCTGGGCTCTGCGCTGACAGTGCGGAGTCTGCTTGGGATGCTCTCTCTCCCTCCTGTGCCCCTCCTCTGCTCATGCTTTCTCCCTCTCTCAAAATAAACAGATAAACTTTAAAATTTAAAAAAAAAGAAGAAAAAAGAAATGTTTCTGGCTAAATTCCTGAAGGAAAAACAGATGGCCCACCACCCAGGGTTTAAATAAAAGCCAGACAATGCCTCTTAGACTCATGGCCTTCAAGATAAGAAAATACATTAGACTCTTCATTACATTGATCTTTTCCTTGAATATTTACCACTCCAATCTTTGTGAAAGAAACCAAAATATGTCAGTAAATGATGGCCAGCCAACTTGCCACCCTCAAGAGAGTGGATGAGCACCGTTTGAAGCTAAACTTCCAGGGCATTTCCGCATTCCCGAAGGAGTGAGCCACATTCTCCTCCAGAAGTAGGAGAAGGAAGAGGGAAGATGTCACCCATTTTCTTCCATGCATGCTGTGGACATAGCTGGCCGTGCCCACTGGGAGTGGCACCAAGCCTGACCTCAGCATCCCCACACATGATGGTGGCCTGAAGCGCATCACCAGCTGTTCACCCCCGTGGACAGGGAGCGACACCATCAGCCCGCACCTCACCAAGGCTCTGTGTTAGGAGCGGTGTACCCAGCGGGTCTGTTTATGCAGTGGCTGGCTTCGCAAAGCCTAATTCTTGTTTTCCTTGAAGGTGAGGCTGGGAACCACCACCGAACTCTGGGCACCAAAAAAAAAAAAAAACCACTGGATGGATGGTGTCCAGAATCAAGACTGACCCCACCTGTGTCTTTTATTTATTTTTGAGAGGCAGAGCGAGACAGTGCGAGCAGGGGAGGATCAGAGACAGAGGGAGACACAGAATCTGAAGCAGGCTCCAGGCTCTGAGCTAGCTGTCAGCACACAGCCTGACCCGGGGCTCGAACCCACGAACATTGAGATCATGACCTGAGCCGAAGTCGGACGCCCAACCAACTGAGCCACCCAGGCGCCCCAGATTTTATTCATTTTTAACATTTTTATTTATTTGAGAGAGGGAGAGAGACTACAAGCAGGGGAGGGGTAGAGAGAGGGGGAGAGGGAGAGAAAATCCCAAGAAGGCTCCACGCTGCCAGCATGGAGCCCAATGCGAGGTTTGAACCATGAATTGTGGGATCACGACCTGAGCCGAATCAAGAGTTGGACGCTCAACCGATTAAGCCACGCAGGCACCCTGTTAGTCTGATTTTATACACTGCAACCTTACTCAGAGAAGGACCCAGCAAATCACAGGCTTAGGACTCACAGGGCTCCTTGGGAGAGTGCTTGGAGGATTCCTTCTCAGGCAGCCACCTGATACTCCTGCCTTGTAAGGAGGGCATTCAGGCAAATGTTCCCACTGCAGAGATGAAGAGATCGGAAGCAGAGGAATGGCTGCATTCCCTGCCTTTCTAAGCAGGACTTTGCTTATATGATACCACGCAAATGAGAGAGAAGAGGAAAATGCATGCAACCATTTTAGTATTTCCAAACATCCAGGCATTTGGAATTATTTACAGATCTAGCCTTTATCTTAAAAATACACGGGTAGAAGTAAAACAGCCACTATGTTAGTTCCTGCTAAGTTCAGAGTCTTCCCATTTGCAGTCCCCTTGCTTCGGCAGTTTTTGTAGAGCACTCTGGTTAGGGATACGCCAACCAGCCAGGGAACTCTATCGGAAGGAAGGAGAGGGACTGATATTTCTTTTCTCCAAGGCACCCACTGTCCTATGTGCTTCATACAGAAAATCTTTATCCTTACAGTAACTTTGGAGTTAAGCAGCATCGTCCCGAGTTTGAGCCAAAGAAGCAGACAAGTTAAAATAACGCATCCAAACCCTCCGAGCCACCAAGGTGCAGCGGGACGGCTCAAACCCTGGTCTGTGTGGTGACAGAGTTCATCCAAACTACCAGGGCCTGAGCTCACGGGCCAAATGAATTCAAACAGAACCTTGGCATTTTTGTTGACGTCCCTTACTGCCAGATCAGAGGCAATTTATTCACACTGGACCAACATTCCATAATGTTCCCCTTCCATAGGGAGAAAGCACTGAATGAATGAATAAAAATCAATAAAATCACCTAACCAACCACTAAAAAAATTCTAAAAGCCCTCAAAAGTAGAAACAAAAACATTTCAGGAATTTCTTTTGGCCAATTTTCTGATTTAGTCACTATTTTATTTCTACCCATTGCACAAAAACTTGGATCTGGGTTTGAATCCTGAATGGCCCATTAACCAGCTGTGTTAATTTAACCAGTTTGGATACATTATTTTCCTGCCTGGGCCTCATTTTCTTTTAAAATAATACCTATGTTACGGGGTTGTGGGAAGCATTATATACGAGAGTGCTTATAAAAGCGTTTATGGTCTTCCCTGGTGTACAGTAGACCCTCAGTAAACAGGAGCAATTATTATTACCATGAAATCATACCATAAGTATTTCTAGATTCTGTATAACGTACAACAATTCCTTAGAAATTTTTCTCTCATAACCCTTGTGTATAAAATGATATCTGCCAAGCGGAATCTCCCGTTTGGTGGTCATTTTGGGGGCTCCTGGCTGTGGCCCTCAGTATCACTCAGGTCTTCATGTAGCTAGAACTCTACGAAGTCTCCTCCCTGGACGTGGTGGAGAAAATGACTCTTCATTTTCATACGGAGTCTATAAATGGGGAAGCTTCAGGAGCAGCGCCCAGACTGTGCGAGGAAGACAGATTTTTCTTCGGGCTGAGAACCGAACCAGCTTGCAAAGCGCTTGAGCTATTTACGCCTGACATTTAAGCAGCTACTGTACTAGGAAAGAGGAAAATAATGGAAATAATAACCCTTAAAATCCCACTTGGACACGTTCCTGCTGCAGGAACCGTGGGACTGTGGCTCCATGAATGACAACGGGAGCTACCACCCGGTCCCTGAGCCGGGCTCAGGTCGGGTGCAGAGCTGGGGGCTCCTACTTAGGAAAGTCCAACTGGATCCAAGGAGGAGTGCCATTTTCATCTGCAGCCTCTGCCGCTGGTTGACATGCCACAGCGAGACACACGCGGAACATTCTGGATGCTCTCCTGTGCTTGTGCCCTGCACAGCGCCTCAAGCTGTTGATGTTCTTGCCCGTGGAGTAGGGTTGGGGGCAGGGTGGTGGGAGAGGGAGAGGGGTGCCAGAGATGTTGCACAGGGTCAAACAAGGGGCTGCGAGTGGGCTGAGTCACCACGGAAATGGGACACAGGAGGGTGGGAAGGAAGGCATGTGTAAAACACTCCAGGTTCAGAGACGTCATCTGTTTTCATTTAAAATTTCCTCAACCCACCCAAAACCCTAACGCGTGGTGGCCTCTGGCTTCCAAATTCTCAAAGTGATAAGCTGCCAAAGTAAACTAATTGCAACGTGTCTCCGTAATTGCCATGTGTGGGTAGCTACAGTGATAGTAAAACGGTTCAGTGGATTCTGATGATGATAATGAAACACTTGGAAATGACATAAAATAAAGACTCTCGATAAATACCAGAAGACCCAGAGAGTCCAAAATGGATCCGAAAGCCTGGCTTTGGCATTTACTGGCTGTGTGGCCATGAGGAAACCACAGCCCCTTTGAGCCCAGGAGCCCCTGTTTACAAAAGGGGGGTAACGGGACTCATGTGGCACACCATTCTCATGGTAGGAGGGAGAGCAGCAGAGGGAACAAGTGGATGGGTGCGGGCCCCAGGTGCCCATGAGTTGCCGCCCACACCTGCCTGTGACTCAAAAATCCGCGATCCTTGTGAGGCCCCAGAATGGAGGGTTTAGGATCTGGACACGGTGTCTGATGGTCACCTGATGTGAACACTTTGGCCACCGCTTAGGGTTGAGGAGAATGAGCTGGGAATGTCCGTGTGAGCGGGGGCCACCCTGTTGCTGGTACGTGTCCCTGTACCGAGGGGCCGGAAGGATCACACGAGACAGTACATGTGACGGTATTTGGCAAACAGTGGAACCCACTGCGAATCCAAGCCCCTGTCTCAACAGCCTCGTGCAGCTTACCCTCCTCCCCTCTCTGAGTACAACGGCGTATCCTGCCTGGTAGAGGAGAGAGCTCTGCCCCGTAAGGCCCATGAACAACTGACTCGGGAACTCAGGCCGAATGCAGAACAAGGAAAGAACGGCAAAGAATGAAGATTTAGGGGCGGGTGGGGGCCTCAGTTGGCTAAGCGTCTGACTAGGCTCAGGTCATGATCTCACGGCTTGTGGGTCTGAGCCCCACGGCAGGCTCTGTGCTGACAATGCAGGGCCTGGAGCCTGCTTCAGATTCTGTGTCTCCCTCTCTCTCTGCTGCTCCCCTGCTCATGCTCTGTCTCTCTCTGTCTCAAAAATACATAAAACATTTTTAAAAAATGAAGATTTAATTCCATGTGCCTTTGTCCTTCCAACCTAGCTCTTTGTAAAAAGGTCTGGCAGAGAAGAGGATTCCAGACAGAAGTAAGGTGCTACAGCCCCTCACTGGGGCCACCCCGGCTCTCAACAGGTTTTGGATTGTGCGGCATTTACAGGACTTCCCCAGCAAGCAGAGGAAGAAGGAAGCTGGCAAATATTTACTTTCTCTGCCACTGGCCAATGGGTTCCTTCGGATGGCCTCTGATTGGGCAAGGGTGCACCGACCCTACAGCTGGGGTCTAGGCCAGCAAGTCTTAAAGCGGATGCCAAAGCATCGGCTCCAGCCCAGCTCTGGGCAGGCTTAGTGAGGCGGCACACCTGGCTGAACGGCCTGGAAATCTTCATGCCTGAAAAGGTATTTCTTTTCTTTTTTAATGTTATATTTAGAGAGAGAGAGAGAGAGAGAGAGAGAGAGAGCAAGCGAGCGAGCGTGAACAGGGGAGGATTAGAGAGAGAGAGAGGGAGACACAGAATCCGAAGCAGGCTCCAGGCTCTGAGCTGTCAGCACAGAACCCGATGTGGGGCTTGAACCCACGAACCATGAGATCATGACCTGAGCCCAAGTCAGACACTTAACCTATTGAGCCACCCAGGCGCCCCTAAGGTATTTCTTACACTAAAGACTAGGAGATACTAAGAACATCATTAGATGATTTTTAATCTTCTCAAAGTTTCCCAAATGAAATACACCAATAAGAAAACACAAAACAGCTTGGATTTCATTTGAAACGGAGGAGGAGAGGACTTCTGGTGGGCATCTCCGCTCCTGGGCTGTCTCCTGCCCTTTCAGCTGGACTCGGAGGACTCGTAGGGATGAAGTCATGATGAGTGCCCTCACGTGACTGTGGCATATACTCTCAGCAGATATGGGTCAAGGTGGCCTCCCTCCCCACCCCAGGGCCCTTCTTGCATATTTAAGTTCCTGGTCAAGGTGAAATCATGGGACGTCCTTTGGGCGACTCAGAAGTCTTGGTCTTACTGTGGGCCTCAAACTTATCTTGTGACACAGACTGCTGCTGTCCAGCTGTCACCAGATCCCCACAATATATGCAGGGCGTGGACGAGCCCACGTCGGTGATTATACAATTTCCCAGCACCCCAAGCGTGGGCCCCACCACACACTTGTGCCAATGACTTGAGTATTTCTCCTGCCGAACCTCTGTCTCACAGTGAGGTTCCTGTTCCATACTATGAGGCCTCCTGCAAATCTATTCTCTCGCATGTTGAGATGAAATCTAGGCTTGAGGTAAGTCAGTAAAGGAATATATATAAGTGGGTTTGAGAGAGCAGGGTGGACGTTACCTTTATGAGACCCTAGGAATGCCACTGGATTCCAGGATCCGTGTCCCCCTTTCATCTGACCACCAGGAAACTTGCCCTTTTATCTCGTGAGACACTGTGGACACTGACTACCAATCCAGACCACCGAATTTATGACCTGCTGTCTCCACTCCTTTGGCTAGAAAGAGTTCCTCCCACTGCCACCTGGAGGGGTCAATGCTCTGATGGGTGCGCACAGTCTGCAGGTCCTTCCTTTCCTGCTTAACTGCATTCCACTGCACACCGAAGTCCCGAATTTTGGTATTAAGCATCTAAAAATGTGGCGAGTGCTACAGGGAGTAAACAGATGGCAGGATTGCCTGCCTCTACATGTGCCATGAGGAATGTTCTCGGAGTTCAAAGGTTTTGCTGGCCAGGCATCACCCCTTGGATATAGGCCCTGGACAGGCAGGACTTGTTTCCTCTGCCTGGATGACTTCGGTGCCCCGAAGAGGACCTGGCACATCACAGGAGCGGAGGATCTGAGAACAAGTCAGTGACACCCACACTAGAGCCTCTGGTGCAAATACCAGGCACCGTAACTCAGCTCAGAGATTCTGACCTATGAACCATCTATACAGCAGCCTATCATGTGACTTCCTGTTCTAACATGAGTTCTTTTTTAATGGAGGAAGAAACAAAGATGATGGAGATGTGACTGGCCTGGTGGAGGTGCTCCTAGAGCTGTGCTGCTCCCTGCCACCTTTTTGTGCTGGTGCCAGAGGCCACTGAACATGAGGTGAAAGGCTGGGCGGAAGAACTGGGGATCTCGGCCCATCCACAGAACACCCTGCTCTCTTTGAGGAAACCCTCCGAAGGTCAAGGAACCTGATTCACTACTCTGAGTTCCATCTCTAAATAGAGGCAGAAAGAGATTTCCTACTCTCTTCACAAAGTTACCGTGAGAATTCAGGGATTCACCCAACAAATATCTAACTGAGCACTTCCATTATAGTTACTAGGTACTGACAACACTCTTGCACCTGAGAGTCATTTATAAAACCTCCTTGACCTCACTGGTACGAATAAAAACACTGCACACAAGCCCAGTCCACAGATGCAAAAGGACTTCGGGTGCATGCTTGGCTAACTCAGACCTCCTGGATCATTTGGCCATAATGACAAGAAAATTTAACAACTGAAAAGAGGTTGTGCTTTGGGATGTGTGATAAGAAACTGGGCTTGGTGGAGGAATGCAGGAGGGGAAAGGCTGATTGCTACACTTAAACGATCCAGAAAAATGTCTGAATGTTTTTACTTCAATGGCCACATATTATAAGGTCTAGTTCTCCAAGCCCTTGCCAGAGAATGAAATGGAAGAGTTTAGTCAGAACAATTTGGAAATGTGGAAAGGGAAATTTTCTGTAATTAGAAAGGGAGCTCACAACTGTAAGAGGACCACGTAGAAATCCTAAGGACACTGGGTTGTTTTGCAACCTGGTCTGAGCCCTAATGATGTGAATGAGCACGGATCAAGGCAGTTCTGGTGTCTTATTGTTGTTATTTTGTTTTCTTGACACAGTGGTCTCGTTACCAGTAACCATATGTTCCTGATGTTGGCTTTTCCCTCTTTATTTTAAGGAAACTCCACCCACAGCTATTCACATTTTTTTCTCCAAACCATCCATTGCTTATCGTGTTTACTAGGAAAATTTTAACTAAAAATACAAATACAAGAATTACAAGACGCAGATTGCCATTAATATGCTCATCCCTGAAAAGCCCAACTAGGCAGCCTGTAAAATGAGTTATAAGAAAATATTTAACTTGATTTTAAGAGCTCCATTCAAAGAGAGGCTAAACTTCATGAGTTTCAGATATAAGACAGAACATTTGCTTCTGGAAAAGAAAATGTCATTAATTCCCCCAAAGAATGAAAAATCCCTGAATCTGTAATATTGCTCATCAAACACTTTTCTATAAATGCTTTTAAGTTAACTGACAGAAAAGTCACAATAGTCAATGAAATGGAAATTTTCTGGATATTTTCCTTCCCTTCGATACATTTTTGGGTTCCAGTTAAGAAAACACACTGTGAGGCCGCCAGTGACATGGGCCGCCCAGGAGGGCAAGAGAGTGAGCAAACTGCTCAATTTGTCATATCAACACCCAAGAAGCAGTTATGGCCACTTCATTCCTGTTATAATGAAAGTACCTTTAGAGCTCAATAAAAATATGAAAAGTTGCTGAACCACATTACTAGCCAAAGGGAAAAGCAAAACGACTTTGTTGCACGAGCTGGTGAGAAATAAAATGACATGATGACATCTAGGGTAGGGAAATGGGTGCTTTGTACCACTGTGGGGTCTAAACCGGCAAAGCCATTGGTGAGGGACATATGGTATTGCCTATCCAACTTTATTTTTTTTCTTAAAAATAATTATTGTTTATTTTTGAGACAGAGAGAGACAGAGCATGAGTGAGGGAGGGGCAGAGAGAGAGAGAGGGGGAGACATAGAATCTGAAACAGGCTCCAGGCTCTGAGCTGTCAGCACACAGCCTGACGTGGGGCTCAAACCCACGAACCTGAGCCAAAGCCGGACGCCTAACCGACTGAGCCACCCAGGCGCCCCACTATCCAACTTTAAACTGCGCATATCCATCAATCTGGCAACTTCTCTTCCAGAAGTAATTCCTGAAGAAAGTGTGCAAAGACAGACAAAGTGTGTGAAGAGTGTGTGATATAGCATTGTTAATAAAAGCAAAAAAAAAACCTGTCAGTAGGGGAATGACTAAAAATGACATGTTCCTATAGGAACTGTACAATTTTTTATAAAAAGAGTTGCTGTGGGGGCACCTGGGTGGCTCAGGCGGTGAAGCAAAGCGTCTGAGTTCCGGTCAGCTCATGATCTCGCCGTCAGTGGGTTCGAGCCCCGTGTCGGGCTCTGTGCTGACAGCTCAGGGCCTGGAGCCTGCTTCGGATTCTGTGTCTCCCTCTCTCTCTGACCCTCCCCCTTTCATGCTCTGTCTCTGTCTCTCAAAAATAAACAAACGTTTAAAAAAAATTAAAAAGGAGTTGCTCTATATACATTTACCTCGAAAGCAGAAACATGTATATTTTTAAGTTAAAAAAAAGTAAGCCATAAAATAAACTGCAGAATGTGAGTCCATCTTTGCAACAGGGCATGCGTGAATGCACATGTATACATGTAGGTGTATTTAAGTACACACACATACATTTCATCTCTATAAACATTAAAAAAGTCCCTTTCTTCATAGTCATTATCTCTCATCAGTGCTGGAGGTAACTTAATCTTTTTATAAGTTTAAGCACCTAAACACTTTAAAACAAAATGAACAGCTAAATTTTTTCCTTTTCTAATTTAAAATAGTCAGTGAGAATTTTTAAACTGTATTCTAAGGACTGTGCTAAGAGACCAATAACCCTGGTTTGCTGAGTTAGTCATCAGGTTTCTGACAGGTACCTGGGGCGCATGTGCCAGAGAGGCTGTCTCCCCCGCCCCCCACCCCGCACCGGCCTTGAGGACAAACAGAGGTGGGCGCTGCCTCCCTCTGCCCAGGGTAGCAGCACGCTCCCTGACTGAGAGCACAGGCTGCCGTCAGACAGTCCTGGGCGTTTCCAGCTCCACCATTTCAAGAGTAAGAAACCTAGGGCAAGTGACTTAATGTTTCAGTGATTCAGATCCATAATCTGTAAAGTGGGATTAAACAATCCCTTCCTTCCTTCCTCCCTCTTTTCATGAGAGAGAGAGAGAGAATGAGCAAATGCTCATGAAAAAGGGAGAGGTGAGGGGGGATGGGAGAGAGAAAGACAGAGAGACAGAGAGAGACAGAGAAGCTCATGCAGGCTCCACACTCAGTGCAGAGCCTGACAGGGGGCTTGATGTCAGGACCATGAGATCATACCCGGAGCTAAAATCAAGAGTCAGCAGCTCCACTGACAAGCCACCCAGGGCCCAACGTCCGTCCTCCTGAACCGCTGTACCTGACCTGCCAGCAGAAGTTTAGCCCTGGAAGGAACCTCATCATTAATGTTTCCATCCTTAAAACTTCATGCAAACAGAATTCCCAAGCAGCTAAAAAACGTGCATAGCACTGTGCCCACAGGCACTGCCCGAAGGACAGTCACTGTGGGATTGGGGCGAGGCCGCTTCTCACACCAGCACCGATATTCCCTGGGTGTGTGACCCCGGGCAAGGTGCTTTATCCTGAAGCCTCACAGGGAGGGGAGGGGAGGGGATGCTGGTATTTTCACTAATGTTATTCTGAGGGCTGAACAACACAAGTGGAGGCATCCAGAGCACCCAGCGTCTGGAACACAGGAGAAACATCACGATGAGAACAAACAACAGCTCTAATGAACTGGGCGTCTACTGTGGGCGGGGCACCTTCTCCCACTCTTGCACCAGCTCTGAAAGAGAGGTGTTGCCACGTCCCGTGAGGAGCCAGGACACGGGATTCAGGGCATCGCATGACCTGTCCGTAGGGCTCCCGTGCAGATCCGCCTGCCTCTGAAGTTCCGTTCGTCTCCTTTTTCTCTGTAGTTCATGATTTACCTTCCTGTATGATTTGGCCAAGTCACAATTTCCTCTTGTGAGAATCTCTCCTGAGATAATACGACCAATTTAGGGGTATGTGAGCTAGTGGCTGTGAATACTTTGAACACTGAAAACAACGCTTTGACAGCTTGGGGACACAAGGGACTTTTATCTATGGGAATGCCTCGAAACACCTCTCCACCTGGGAGCCCTCGAAGCCCCCAGTGCACAGGGCGGCCCCTGCCTCCTTTTCACTGCTGGACACTCAGCCCCAGGTGCGCAGACTCATGGGAAGGAACACTTACTATACTAAGTTTACCTTCACGTGTCAGTGAATCACTGGACCATCCGCTTTCCTCCAGGGAGAGGTTCCAAGCAGTTGGGTGAACCCCGGATTTGTAACGAGACGGGCAGAAAACAGGAGCAAGTGCCCAGAGAAAAGAGGGGCCCTGAAAACTTGACTCCTAATCCCGGTTTTTCCAAAGGCTGGCTCTATCAGACGGCCAAAGGAGGCATAAGCAAAAATCCCTTTCCTCCTCCTCCGCTCCTTCCTTTTAATCATTCTTATCTATTCAGTAGGCTTTTATTAACCACTTACTATGTGCAAAACATTGCATGGGAATGCAGTTCTGGTCCTGAGCCCATTTACAGTTCAGTGATGGTTAGCTGACTCAGTCATTTAAAAATTTTTTATTGTTTATTTATTTTTGTGACAGAGAGAGAGAGACAGAGTATAAGTGGGAGAGGGGCAGAGAGAGAGGGAGACAGAATCCAAAACAGGCTCCAGGCTCTGAGCTATTAGCACAGAGCCCAACGCAGGGCTTGAACCCACAAACTGTAAGATCATGACCTGAGCTGAAGTCGGACACTTAACCTACTGAGCCACCCAGGCGCCCCTATTGTCTCAGTCATCTTACTATCCTTATGGGTATATGGATTTAATCTGTGTGTGTGTGTGTGTGTGTGTGTGTGTGTGTAGATCATTACAAATACAGACTATTCACAGTTTATCTCCATGACCAATCATTCGAACGGCTCTTCTGATGCAGAGCCCCACCCACGAAGCCCAACACGCTGAAATGCCAACTACATTTCATTTGTGCACCTAAATTTAACTTTTCTTTAATAGAATTAGCACAACTGTCAGAATTCATCAAGTACTAGTTATGGAAAACCGTTCTTGGGGCAATTTGGTAGTAATTAAGTGTATGAGAGTAATTAGGAATTTCTCTGGATCTAATCATCAATCCCTAGTACTATCTGAGCATTAATCACCTCCTGGCTGACCCCAGAAACGAGCCCTGATGGGGGCTGCTGACGGTCACGTCGGAAACACGCGGAGTGCGCTCACTGCTCAAGCCCTCTCAGCTTCCTCGGCGAAGATCTGACTTACAATCAATCTTATTGGTCTTCCAGAGATTTCAAGGGGAAGTTGTGACACACGCTTAAATTCGAAGCAACACAATTTCTAGCCTTGCTTTGTTTTATTTCACAATTGCACATATGCAGATATGACTACATTTCCTGTGGGAGGGGGTATGTTTATTGTCTCTACCACTTGCCTCTAAAAACACTAACCTTTAAACAGTTCACATAAACCCCTGGCAATGAGATCAGCCGTGGCGGAAACCCATAGGCCTCTTCTGGAAAGGGCCATTGCACAATCACTGTAAGTGAACAGGGGGGCGCGGAGGAAGACGTTAAATGTGTAACAGCCACCTCGTTCCGTTTAAACATCAAAGCTCACAGGGTTCTATGGCTTGAAAGACGGTCGGGCTGTTTGGTAGGATGAGCCATTTACAAACGTGTTCTGTTCCTGGAGGCCTGGGGATGGCTGGAAACCGTCTGTTTCCTGGCGTGGTCCCTGTACTGGGGCTGTCAGGCTGACTATGCCACACTGGGGAGGGACAATGCCACCGGTGCCTGCGCGCTGACTGGCCAGCTCTACGGGGCCATGGGGCCTGCCGGCAGGGCTGTTCCAAACCACACAGAGAACCACAGGGTCGACAGGGCAGGCTCCCCTCCTCACCGCAGCCCTGCTGTCGGTCTGCCTGGGCTGGGACGCAGCTCCCTGGGGTTTTCCTAGCAAAATCTAATGACTGGATCATGCATGATGGAAACCTGTGTGTTGGCAACTGGCAACTCCAGAGGGTGAAAGTAAGAGCAGGCAGTGGAAAACACAGAAACCTAAGAGACTGGGGGGCAGAGCCCCCAGAAAGCCTCTACCCCTGATTTCCAAGAGACGATCCATGTGAAGGAATCTGTGAGATGGTTCCACTTTGCAGATCGGAAAACTGGCCTGGGGAATGTTTGGCGGGCCCCGCGGTGTGGCTACCCGATAAAGGTTGTTGACAGAATCATGATTTTGTGACGCTTGGCAATGCACCAAAACAGCCTTCTTCCCAGACTCCCTTGCATGTGCGGGTAGCCACGGGATGAAGTTTGGGGGACGCCTATACTTCACTGCCCTTCTTCCCCTCTGCCTGATGCTGAGACAAGACATGGAGAATGTCAGCACCTCTGCTGTCACCGGGCGATGGGAGCCACAGATGGCAAAGCCGGAAGCTGGCGGGGCTGGGCACCTCGTGGGCTCCGTGGGCCACTCCTGCACCCAGCGGGTCTACCACTGGGCGTCAAGCGAACCCACACACTGGGGTGCTGCTGTAACATGAGAAAGACACTCAGAAAAGTCTTGTGCTCTGTGCCCTGTGGGTTGCAAAGAACAGGCTCTTTGGGAAAACTTGGGGTTGGGACAGGGCACTCAAAATCAACAAAAGCTTCTAACTAGAGCGCTAACAAAACAATCAACAAGGACCCGGGGCAGTGACTTCCACTGTGGCTGGAGGCTCCCCGGTGGTTCAGAACTGTACAGAAGTGTCAACTGGAGAGACACCAAGACAGGAGGTGCTAGAACGCGCCGGGCCAGTGGCCAGGGGCTGTGGGAGGCCAGGGGAGAGGCCAGGCGGGCACCTCTCTGGGGAAGGAGCCCTTAGGGTCATGCTCATTTCCAGTGGATTAAGAGAGCGTGAAAGGGGCTCCCGCCTCTGGGGCAGCTAGACTGAAGGCTTTCTCACCCTCCTCTGCTGCAGCTCCTCCTGCCTAGAAAAGGCCATGGGCAGATAGGCGTGACTCTGTGTGACTCTGACATCATGCGTCTACTTTACCAGCCACCATCTGAGTGAACCAGATTGTTTATTCAAGTCACTGTGGTTGGGGTGCTCTGTGGGGCTGGTCTGATACAATCCCAGCAGTTCGCAGGTAACGTTCCTACCTTTCCCAGTCCAGTCCCACAACGCCCTGGCTTTCGTTTCTAGAATGGCAGACTGGGTCCTCCACTCAGTGGTATTACACTCAGCATGGCCCACTTCCTCCAGGAGCTCTTCTTGCTGGTTCCCAGCCTCCCCTCCTCTCTCGACTCTACCGCTTATCCTGAGCCTCCCGGCCACAAACAAACTGCCTTTGGATCTTCCCTCCAGGCAGTGCCGTGCTGTCGTCTGTGCTCCTGACTGCACACCTCGCTTTGCCCTATCTGGAAGGCCTCTGCCCACACAGCCCACCCAATGAGCTATTCCTCTTCAAAACCCTACTCAAGAGTCACCTCTACGAAGGCTTCCATGACTCCCTCCCCTGAGTTAACCGGGTACTTCTTGATATTATTAGTAGCAGTATTGCATGTATCACTGCATTGATTAAACGACATTCATGTCATTTGTTGAACTGAACGTGGCCCCTCCTCGATGGGTCCAGAAGCAGGAGGGTTGTGAAAGTCCTGTTCTAGGAATTCCCATGGCATTCTAACAGCCTGCAATGAATAGGGCCTTTAAAAAGAAATTATCCACTAGTACCGTAACAAAACGTACAAATATCAACTCTCAGGCAACTAATCCAGGCAAAATTCTGAAGCTTGCCCGGGCAAGAGAATCGTCCCAAAGAGAAAGAAAAGGCTGAGGAATAAGCTTACGTGATTGGAAAGGGTTGCTCCTATGTTTACATCTAAAATAAAAGACTAAAATGTACTTAGAAGTTGCCTTGGAGATGCAACCCAAACAGACACCCGTAAACGCTATCAGCATTCAAACATGGGAAGAAATGACACCTTATCCACTTTCCGATGAAGGCAATATTATTGGACAGAGTAGATGAAGAATCAACAAAACTGAGCTCTGGTCCTGGGTCATTCCCTAGGTGACGGAACTCGAAAAAGCAATACTATTCATCTTTTCAAAGTATGCCTTTTACAAAACACTCATTAATATTGTAATGATGTTGTATGGCGAAGATGGTGAGTACACTTACCATGGTGAGTGTAGTGTAATAAACAGATTTGTCAAATCACTGCATTGTACACCTGAAGCTAATAGAACATTGTATGTCAAGCATACTTCAACAGTAAGCAAATAAACAAAGACACACACACAACACACACACACACCTGCAAGGTCTAAGCACTCTGTCAATTAATATGGCAAGAGCAGAATTCAGAGGGACCTCCTTTTCGTCCATATTTGTAGGACCAAAGGCCTTTGAATTCTAACGCTCATGGCTCCCTGGAAGGCAATGGCATCTACATACAAATATATTGCCCCATGGAAAGGTGTAAACACATACTTTTTCAGGTGTGCCTTTGACTTAGAAACATATAGATGAAAAACGTGGCTTGGAAATGTGGATCTCTTGTTAAAGATGCCCAAGTGCTTTGCCAAGAAGGCAGTAATGCCTAGATGTTTGGTATTCTTCTTTGTCTCAGTTCCCATCTCTAAAAATATACTGATGACATTTTTCTCTGACCTCTACCTACCACAGGGAGTACAGAAAGGATGCGGGTGACGACACTCATTCAGGCCATGAACTTCTTGAAAGACAGAACACTCACTCATTGTGGCTGTTGTGTTAGCAACCCTGACACAGTGTTCAGGGTTTTAAAAACCTAGTTTTATTAGGGGATGAAGCTGCCCGTGACCAAGATGCTGTATGACGTCACCTCGCAAACTAATCCAACTGAAGCTGAAAGGCACGGCCAATAATTACAACTCATTTAGAAGGTCTCTGCACCTCTTCTTGCCCCTAGCACTGTATCACCCACTTGAAAAAGATTAGATCAATTTTCTCCTTATCCTAAGGAGCAGTTGATGAGCAGTGCTCGTGCCTAGAAAGTTCCAGAAAAACATTTGTCAGACAAAATGCTTGGACGATGGAGTAAGGCTGTGTCTGGATGCCTGCCCCATCATTCCTAGCAGTGGCCCAGTGGCGAAGTCACGGACACTCCCTTTGTGAACCCATCACAGTGGGCCACTTGCCCATATTCTAAGAAAGAGTTATGATTTCCCAATTTGCACAACCGTACCCTGATCCCTTCCAGAAAGGTTCGTCATATGTATTTATTTTTAGGCTGCTGTTAGCAGTTTCTGATTGGCCATGGGAATTTTTTAACCATTAAAGTCAAAGTTAACAAAAACAAAACAACTCAACAATTTCAAGTTGATGACATATTCATGATTCCACTAAAGAAGAGAAATACGGGAAAAGAGTCTTTTGCCAGGAGATAGGGAAAAATGCTAAGGTAGACCTCATTTTCTGTGTCTTGTTTCATTTTGGATTTGTTGAATGAAAGAATGTCAATCATTTATTCAGTAAATATTTACTAAATGCCTACTTTGCACCAAGAGTTACATTTGCCCTGACTAGAAACACCAACTCCATTCTCAAAGAGTCCCTTAAAGGCAAGGAAGGGAGGGGTGCCTGAGTGGCTCAGTAGGTTAAGCGTCCCACTTTGGCTCAGGTCACGATCTCGTGTGAACAAATTGAGGGATCAGCAAGAGACAGATAGAGGAGAATCCTATTTTTCAGGAGTTGAAACTCTTATTTAAATGGATAGTATCCCCTTTATCCTCAGGCAGTAAAAGGCCATGCTTGGTCTGAATCTACATGACCTGACAACTGAACTCTATGGGTGTTCACCAAGATTGGTGCCTGGGTCAGCAAAGTTGGGGTAAAGAAAGAAATTAAGCCAAACTTAGTTCTCCATGGATGTTCTAAACTAAAACACTGGGTTTGTACTTTTTGAACACCATTATGATTTCTCTTGCCTTCCTTCTCTCCTGTTCTTTCTCTCTGCACTTCTGAAGTATCTGTGTCTCTTCACAACATGCAGAGGCCTGGGCTACGTTCTCTATGGAAAAGAATGAGTCAGAGGATTCTGACCTCAGAAAGAAGTAACTCACAAGGTAGAGCAAGAGTGCCGTCTGAGAGATGCAGGTGATATGCAATCAGAGTCTAGAGCCGGGAGAGATGAAATCCAGTTGGGAACCCAGGGAAGGCTTTTGAGAGGAGGTATCATTTCACCTGAGCCTTGAAGGGTGGGGAGGTTCTGGGCATACAAGACCCGTGGGAGGAGGGAACGTGCCTGGGCAAAAGCATTCCTGTTACTCCCTTTGATGTGACTTGTTTCTTGTTTAGGAAACAGGATGCTGTGGTCAGGGTCTGTCTGTGAGGTGTTAACCTGAGGGCCGATAAAGGACCATCATTGGGGGCTGACCACTTGGGAGTGTCAGAAGTTACACCCGCTTGGCGCTAACACCAGGAAAGCATGAGATTTCAGGATGATGAAGTGTGACATTCTATTTTATTGAAAAAGCTTGTTTTAAGTGTTTATGTATTTATTGGGGGGTGGGGCAGAGAGAGAGAGGGAGAGAGAGAGAATCCCAAGCAGGCTCCACAATGTCAGCACCGAGCCTGACATGAGGCTTGACCTCACGAACCATGAAATCATGACCTGAGCCAAAATCAAGAGTCAGATGCTCGACTGACTGAGCCACCCAGCTGCCCTGAAGTGTGACCTTTTAGAGGAAAGTCATGAAAGCCAAAGCCTGGTGTGTGACAGAACCACAGACACCCACCCCTGCTAACTAAGACATCTGTCTAAAATCGACAGCATGACATCACTTCTGAAGACTTCAGGGGGTGGCCGGCTCCCACTTACCATGGACGTGGATTCCATCTGGTTGAAAGGAAGAGTCTGTCTCCGGCAGGTAGGACTTCAGCTGTGACGCGCCGGGCAGCTGCTGGGTGGGGGGGGGCTGCGCGCTCTGCAGGACCGGAGGTGCAGCCGGGACCCTCCGGGGGCTGATGTGAGGGGATGGGGCGGAAGACACAAACCTGGGAAAAGGATTATAAGAGGAAGCGTGAGGGACGTTAAAAAGCAGGAGCAGAGGCAAACTTTTCAAAGCTGAATTCTAATTTCCACACTGGCTGGATCAGAGCGTGACAAAAAGCCCTCAAAAGAAATTGGTGAAGGCTTTCCTCTCCCGTTTTCAACCCCCGACTTCTCAATGGAGATACTGAGGGGATACAAGAAATCAACAAAGGGAAAATGTAGTCACAGTTGGGGTCTGTCAAGACTCTTAAAATGCATTTCAAATATGCTGGTTTTGGTGAAATTCAAAGCACATCTTTTGCCAGGCCCCCTTTTCTGCTAATTTTTAAATTCGATTGCATTTGAGGGGAAATTTGATCCTTATGTTTCTGATTCATTTACACTTAGCTCATAAACATTTTGTTCTGTGAGACATGTCTGAGGTCCAAGAAGTGTTACAAGTCTTTATTGTAAGCCTCTCTAACCTTGTTCTCTCTAAAAGACACTTATTCTTGGCTAAGAATGAGTGAATTAAAACCTCAAAGGTCAAGTGCGGTTTGAGACACAGAACCCAGGCTTCGTGGGTTCCGAGCGTGGCAAAGAACACTGCCCAGGGCACAGCAGGAATACGATGTGAGACATCATTCACAGTCACGTGCGAATAATAGAACTGTACGTGGTTTCTGACCAGGGAAATACAGATGGTTTTTTTTTTTAGATTTTAATTTTTTAATGTTTTTGATTTATTTTTGAGAGAGACAGAGAGAGAGACAGCATGAGCAGGGGAGGGTCAGAGAGAGAGGGAGACACAGAATCTGAAGAAGGCTCCAGGCTGAGCTAGCTGTCAGTACAGAGTCCGATGTGGGGCTCTAACCCATGAACTGCGAGATCATGACCTGAGCTGAAGGCGAATGCTGAACCGACTGAGCCCATCCAGGCACCCCGACATGTAGATGTTGAAATAATGGGACACGATCAGCTAACCTGAGATACAAGACTGACAGCTGTCTACCAGGCTTCTAATTAAAAGGGGGCAACCCACAGGGTCTGATTCTCTGGGTTTAAAATGACAGTTGGGACTTTCCAGCACTGAAGGGAAGGTGTCCCTGCGAGAGCAGGGTGAAGGTTGACCGTTGTCCACAGACCACCGTCAGGAGCGGGCTGGTGTGGGGAACCTGCCAGTGCAGTGAAATGAAGCCACAAGGTAACTGTGGAGCAAACTGTATCAGCAGTGAATTGCTTGGTCCCCCCCAAAAGGCCCAGTGGGCTGAAAACTTTGTTGGTTGTTTCTGACCCTGGGTGAAGACAGGCTTTTACACTAACCAGGAGAGGTTGCCTGTGGTGTACACGGATTATTTCACAAGGGCGAGTCCTGTCACTTCGCTGCGATCTTGTGTAGGGCTGTGGATGGTGAAGAGGGACATGGAACGGGTCAGATTCATAAAGTCACCTGCAATGCTGGCAATCGGGAGAGTCAGCGGGGCCGAGCCTGGGCATTGGTGCCATGGCAGTAAGCGCGAGCTGAAGTCGCCCCCGAGGAGGCTGTGCGGGAAGGGAGTGCAGGCACCAAGGGTGGGGGCTGGCACTCTCCAGCCTCTGGAGAAGAGAAGTCTCTGGAGGAGGCCCAAAACACACCGGCTGGGGTAGATGCCTATTCTCTGTTTGCAGAAGGAGCACAGTAACCGAGTGCCCTGGGCCGGGTAAATATCTATCTGTCAAGTGTGTGGTCCTAATTGGACTTAGCCTGAAAAGACGTGCTGAACTGAATGGCCCTGTGAGAACACACGGCAGATGTGCCCTGCCATTGCCCTGAGAACATCTAGTGAGAACTCACAGGCCAGGATTCCTCGTGTGGAGGCGATTTTCCTGGGAAGGGTGTCTCTAACGTGTCTGGAGGTGCTTTCTGAGGTCATGGGAGGGGGGCTGAGGAACTGTGGGGTTGTAGGCTCCAGGCTAAAAGGAGTCCACCCCACCACTGAGCCCCCGAGCCCTGTGGGCAGGAGGCCCCAGGGAAAGCGGGGAGGGTTTGAACTAGGAGACAAGCTCTGTTACTGGCATCTCAGTTTTGGTTCTGGGCAAAGCAGCAAGGTCCTCTGACTTGCTTCCTAACTATATTTCTTCATCTGGGAATAAAAGACACGGCACGTGCTCGATGGGTTTTCTGGTCTTTTCTCTGGTACTTCTGCCACTTTTCCTTCCTGTTGAGGACCGATGGAGCGAAGACGTGTGGACGGCCCAAGTTGCAGTGGGCAGAAGTCTGACCCTGGTGTTGGCGGCTAGGTGGGGGCAAGGGAGTCCGTTCCCCCGCCCCTGCCCCGCCCCCAGCAAGTGAGTCCGACTCATGTACAAGGGTTCAATGAACACATATGGGAAAGGTAGACAGGGAGGGGGAAGGAGGCAGAGACTGTGAGCAATACAAAATTTCACGTTTCTGTAATTTGGGATGATGTGGCTGTAGAGTGAACCGTGGTTACTAGCTATAAAGAGGGGGAGGGTTCAAACAACTCACCAGACAGAACTCATTAAGGAGCCATCTTGAATTAGGTTCCGGCAACAGATTCCTACAGCAGTTATATACTACCTACAGTACGATATGTCTATATATCTATCTAGAGGGCATATCATTATCTGACTGTTATAAATCATTCTTTTCTGTTCATCCACACAAGTTCCAAACCCTGGCTGACCCTGCTGGGCTGCCACGCCTTACACAACATAATGATGGAGAGCAGAGGAGAACACATGAGGCGCCTATCACACCCAAGTGTTCGCAGTGCTGCTCTGAGAGACGTGGGGGGGAGTAAAATATAACTACTGAGCCTTCCAGTCCACATGTTGCGTTTTGCTAATTCCGACTAAAGTTTTCTCCGTGTTGTTCAAATAAGTAAGATTTTATGGTATAAAAGTTAACATAATTTTATTTTATTTTTGAAATTATTTTTATGTTTATTTATTATC